>NC_140243.1:18501874-18511874 GCF_949987555.1 Borostomias antarcticus | reverse complement strand
GTTCTCCCTGGACAGGACAGACAGGCCCTGTTCTTCTGCTCCTCCATTCCCTGTCCTGCTCCCAGGTCTTCCACAGGGACGAACAAATCTGCTCATCGATTTCTCCCCCAAGACACACACACACACACACGCAAACACACACACACCGAGCAACAGAGATCGCCCTCCCCTGCCAACCAATTACCGCTCCTCCACCCTCCCACCTCCCCCCCTCCAGCTCCCCCCCCCCCCCCCCCCCTCCCCCCGCCCCTCCGCTACGCGCCCCCTGATCAGCAGCAGCCCCAACACCACCTGTAATTACTAGGGTCCACCGGCACCTGCAGTGACCCCCCTAGAGGGCCCCCGCCCCCACACACACACACACACACACTTCTCTCCCAGAACCTCTCTACCTCTCCTCTTACACATTTGCTGTTACCGCCTTGGCTCCATCTATTTACTGGAGAGCCCCCCCAACACCCCCATCCCCTCCATCTCAACCTGACACGCCAGATGGTTCGGTTTCCACACAACCATCTGGGAAAGCTCGGTCGGAGACCGTTTGGAAAAAGGGGGGCGCTTACAAAAAAAAACACAATTGGCAGCTGATTGGACGAGCCATCTGTCCGTCACGGGTGCCGCGACGGCCGCTTCTCACCTAAACCGCGGAAATGCGAGCTCGGGATGCCCTCACGAGGCGATGACACCCCCCACCCCCCCTCCCCTCCCCCTCCACCTCCCCCCCCCACACTTCCTCTCAGACCCCTGTGGATCCTGCTCCCTGGCCTCTATGATGACTTCCTCTCAGCTTTTAATGAAGGTTCCCCTCATACCGCCGGCTGTTTCTCATTACTCCCGGGGTCCCTCTCTCCATCCCTCTTGTTGAACACACAACGGCGAGGTGCCATGCTCCCATTATGACATATCTGTAGCGTTCCAAAGTCTGTTCTCTTTCATCTCTAATGGAAACGACCTGCCCCTCGACGTCCTGTCTGCTCGCGCTGATGAGACCGGAGCACCGGTTCACTAATGGCCTGCCCTCTCTGGTGCTGTACACACAAAGGTGGATCTAGATTGAGAATTAGATTATAGTGTGTGTGTGTGTGTGTGTGTGTGTGTGTGTGTGTGTGTGTGTGTGTGTGTGTGTGTGCGTGTGTGCGTGTATGTCTATGTAGGCCTAATAATGCTTGAAATAGGTCAAAAGCTCATGAGGTCGTGTGTGGATTGGGTGCTTGATGTTTTCTCTAATCTGTCTGTTTTCTAGGCTGTGTGTGTGTGTGTGTGTGTGTGTGTGTGTGTGTGTGTGTGTGTGTGCGCACGTGTGTGTGTGTGCGCCTGTGTGTGTGTGTGCGCGTGTATGTGCCTGTGTGTGTGTGTGTGGTGGTTCCCCGACACTGACCTTTTCATTCCACCTCAGTAGCTCATTATGAGACAGATGTGTACTTCATTATTTGTATTTATTTAATGTGTATTTCAGCGGATAGGACTTGGTTTGTAGGCCCCCCGTCTCCGTGTTTTTAAAGGGGAGGGGCAAAAATTAGGAGTCTATCGACCCACCGACCGAGCAGACGCATGGTCTCCGGGCGACTTAACCGGGCCACCGGCCACACACCGGGCCACACCAGGCCACACCGGGCCACACCAGGCCACCGGGCCACACCAGGCCACACCAGGCCACACCGGGCCACACCAGGCCACACCGGGCCACACCGGGCCACACCGGGCCACACCAGGCCACACCGGGCCACACCGGGCCACACCGGGCCACACCAGGCCACACCGGGCCACACCGGGCCACACCAGGCCACACCAGGCCCCACCGGGCCACACCGGGCCACACCGGGCCACACCAGGCCACACCGGGCCACACCAGGCCACACCGGCAGCTTCTACCGCGTCACATTCATTAGTTCTGCCCTGACGACACTGAAGCAAGCGTTCAACACACGGACACAGTTTGATCGTTCAGCAGACACTTTTATCTACAGTCACTATCTACACTTGTTGTTGTTGTTGTTTAGTTCGTGTCAGGGTTGAGCACCGCGGCGGTAGACAGTGACTGTCAGTAGCAGCATCTCTGTCTGGCCGGGTGAGGAGGACGAGCGGCTCGCTAACAGCTCCCTGAGACTGACCACCTCCTCCCAGCACACACGCGTCCGGACTGGAAGATGTCTTTCAAAGCTCCATGGTCCCTTGAGCCCAGAGGTCTGTAAATGTCAACCATTTACAGACGTGCTCACCCGAGAGGACAGGGAGGTTCCGGTCGGTTCTAGAATACCAAATCAAACTATAGGACATTTCGTACACAGAGGCAACACAATGCGCTTTAGAGAGAGCAATGGGGGATGGACATAAATCCTACACCTACTTTTTCCAGAGGGAAGCAAAAAAAACTGTTCACCCAGGGGCCAGAAAGGTGAGCCGTAAAAACTCTTCCCTGACCTTTCTCTTCTTCTCGATCGAGCAAGCAAGTGTTTACGTCTATTGGCTAGGAACCTTGACAGAGCACTAAACATGGGCGAAATACTTCATAAGAGAGACATGACTATCAGTAGCGCATTGTGTTGCCTCTGGGTATGAAATGCACTATACAAATAAAGCTTTGATTGATTGATTGATTGATTGATTGATTGATTGATTGATTGATTGATTGATTGATTGAGTAGAGTAGATAACCAAAGCTGAGAAAGTAGACGATACCGAACGTGCTTTCAGACACTCTCCGACTCTCAGGTCTTCTTCATGTTCTCTTTTAGTCTGAAAAAAAAATCTGAAAAAAAGTTTTTTTAGCAGCCTTGGTGTGGACAGTCTGGTTCTGCCAGGTTGCATTTATGTGGAACCACTCATTTGTCCCGTTGGTTTTGCATTGGATTTGATCCTTCACCCTTCTCTCTCTCTGCACCTGCGACCCCAAGTCTGACTCTTCGCATCAAACCCTACATCCCCCCTCCGGGGCTGTCAAAGTTTTGGGGCCGGCATGCCCCCCCACCCCCCTCCCCCCCCCCCTTCTCCCCGGTCTCTCTTCCAGTTTCAGAAGTTGCTTTGAGGTAAAAAGTTCACTCAGGTCACATTTTCCAAGCAACTTATTTTTCCTGTCATTTCCTTGATTTCCTATCGACTCCCTTCCTCTCTGGTCGACCGGCGAAGAAGAAGAAGAAGAAGAGAGAGAAGAGGGGAGAAGAAGAAAGACGAGGGGGTCGATGTGTGTTTGACCTCCTGCAGGGCTATCGGCTGGCGCCTCAGAGGAAATCATTAACCAATTCTGCTCTGCCAGTCCGAGCAGAAATGGTAAAATAACAATTTGTTTTTTATTTTCTCCAGTCGAGCCAATGTTCTGATTTCTGTGCAGATTCCAGTGCTGTCTTTTCCATATTGAGTTCACAAATGCTGTGACCGCAGTGTAGCCTATTACTCAGAATCACTGAAAGGAGTCAATACCTTGATCAGCTTTGGAAATACTAAATCAAAATACCTGAGTCCAATGTTTGTACCTGAGACAGACGCAGAAAGCTGGGAGGTTTTTGTTTCATCACTCAACTTTCAGTAGTGTCCTTATGTTACATAGTGTAGATGGGTAGACAGACAGACAGACAGACAGACAGACAGACAGACAGACAGACAGACAGACAGACAGACAGACAGGTACTTCATTTATCCCTGAGGAATTTGTTGTTGAATTATGATCTCCATCAACAGAGGCTCTGTGTCCTATAGTGTCACTAGTAGGGAATCAAATCAAATCAAACTTTATTCGTATAGCACATTTCATACACAGAGGCAACACAATGCACACAATGCGCTTTACAGGAATGGTGTGCTATTGACAGTGTTATATATCAAGCAATCAGGCATTATGTACAGTATAATAGACATCAAACTGTATCTCTCTGTATCTCAGTTCTGGTGTATTCTGCTGTGGCACCCCCTCTCTGTATCTCAGTTCTGGTGTATTCTGCTGTGGCACCCCCTCTCTGTAGCTCAGTTCTGGTGTATTCTGCTGTGGCACCCCCTCTCTTTACCTCAGTTCTGGTGTATTCTGCTGTGGCACCCCCTCTCTGTAGCTCAGTTCTGGTGTATTCTGCTGTGGCACCCCCTCTCTGTATCTCAGTTCTGGTGTGTTCCTAGAGCATCAATCCTCAAAGTCTCCGGACTCAAAATTATACTTTTAATAGTATTATTTCTGAGACATCACCGAGACACAACAAATCAAAATGATCCTCATTCTACGCTGCAAGCAGAACTTCGAATGTCCTCTGCTTCAAGGGGTTGGCAATGGCATTATTTGGAGGTTATGCGTTCATCTTCCCTCTAACGAGCACCAAACAGATGTGCTTAATATGCCAACAAAAACGGTAGCTCTTGTGAAGTGACACTTTGAAACGCCATTATGAAACAAAACAGTAATTTTGAAGCGACCTTTCCTCATAATTTAGAGTTAAGAACCAGAAAAATCAATGAGATGAAATCAGACAGGAGGTGAGGATACAGGAGGTGAGGAGATAAGACAGGAGAAGAGGAGAGGAGACAGTAGAAGAGGAGAGGAGGACAGGAGAAAAGGAGAGGAGACAGTAGAAGAGGAGAGAGGAGGAGAGGAGAAGAGGAGAGGAGACAGTAGAAGAGGAGAGGAGAGAGGAGGAGAGGAGAAGAGGAGAGGAGACAGTAGAAGAGGAGAGAGGAGAAAGGAGAGGAGACAGGATGTGAGGAGATAAGACAGGGGGTGAGGAGACAGGGGAGAGGAAATCAGACAGGGGGTGAGGAGAGGAGACAGGAGGTGAGGAGAGGAGACAGGAGGTGAGGATAGGAGACAGGAGAAGAGGAGAGGAGACAAGAGGAGAGGAGACAGGAGGTGACGAGATGAGACAGAAGGTGAGGGGAGGAGACAGGAGGAGAGGCACCTTTGTTGTGTGTGTGTGTGTGTGTGTGTGTGTGTGTGTGTGTGTGTGTGTGTGTGTGCGTGCGTGCGTGTGTGTGAACAGGTTGAGAGGGGGGGGGGGGGGGTATAGTAATTTGTATTAGTTTTCTTAAAAGGTGGACCTTTGGATGACTTGGTTAACAAATTGTGGACCTTTAGGATTTGTATTTGCGTACCCCTGTCCTAGAGTTACCCTGTCCAGCCCCCCCAGCCCCCAGCCCCCCGGCCCCCCGGCCCCCCACACCCTGCTTGTCCTCCGCGGCTTCAGCCAAGCATGCAAATGGGAAATGGACAGCAGTTCTCTGCCCATGTCTTATTCATGAGCGCGGGTCCGTGTGCTGTCTCCCCCCTCATCACACACACCACGTCGACGCCTCCCCACGGACGCCCCCCCCCACCCCACCCCCCATGACATTTTCAGTCCACGCGCTGCCGCGTTCCTTGCCTCACGACGGAAAATGATAATAGTGATCGCCGGCAGTAACGGCGGGCCGACGCGTGGCTGAAATGTAATCCAGCGTGGCGTCTGTAAGGCACACTCGCTGGTCATTGATTTTATTGGCCGGTGAATATGGTAATGTGATTACGAGTCCTCAGACAGGCGTGTGTGTGTGTGTGTGGTTGGTTTAGGGGTTACAGGGGGGGGGATTGGATTGGAGGGGAGTTTAATGTTGTGGTCAGGCTTGAAGACCACCAACGCCGCCAGCCGAGCCATTCAGAGTCCCGGTTGTCGTTAGGCGAGGAGGGGGGCGGCCGGCCGAGATCATTACCGCGCACGGAACCACGGTCTGACGACTAAGATGGCCGCCGCTCACCAGACACATATTCCATCCACATTCTGACATTCAGAGACAGTGAGGGGAATACTTAAAGGAGACCCTGGGGGGTCCAACAAGCTCTTCACTGCTGATGCTGCTGAGTCAATACAGCTGTATTGACTCTTAACGGTCCAGTTGAAGGTCGCGGGTATAGAATGGTCCCCGATGGGTCTCACCCAAATGTCACAACTTAGACACCAGGGGGTGTTCAGAAACAACTTAGAGGCCGTCGACTTATTTTACACCAGCTGGTTCGGAGTGTCGTCCCGTCACCGGGTTGAGCTGAGTTTAAGCGGGTCTCACCTTTACAGGGGATCGGTGTCTTTTTAAGATGTGGCAGGTTCATCGAGGATCAATTGATTGATTCGGTTTTAATGAGACACCGGTGATGTGCTCTCTCTCTCGCTCTCTCTCTCTCCTCCGCCGGCTTTAAATGTTCAATCCATCACTGACACATCGCTCCCTCCCTCTGCTTCTCCATCCATCTCAGGCCCTAACTGGTTTGGGGACGGGGGAAATTATCTCCTAATTAAAATTTAATTAAAAGCTATTTAACTATTTTCCTCCTCCCAAAATGTCCTTAGAGGTTAACAGATACAACTTCATCCACTGTGCAGAAGGATTGTCCATCTGGCAGTCAGAGTGCCACTCGAGACATTATCCCAACCAACTTCGTTTTTATTTTTTTTAAAGTTTTTTAAAATTGTATTCATACGATGCCTGTAGATCAGTGAGATTGCACTGCACTCGTAAAATAATCCGGTATCTTGTTCCTTTATAAGCAACCGTGGTCCAGTGCTCGTAATGGAACTCTACCATGGTTCACAGTCTAGACACCAGCTGGAAGAATCACCCCTAATCCACTTTTTATCTCATTGATTAATCAGGCTCCTGCAGATCATATCAGATGGCTGCCCCCACCCCCCACCTCCAGTATGTCTGTACCCCCCCCCCCCCCCCCCCCCCCTCCCCTCCCCCAGTATCTCTGCTTGCCACAGGGATCAGAACTCACACTCACGCTGGGCGGTGTTGAGTCACAGCCCCAATTAAGCCCCTCCCCCTGGCCCTGGCCCCGGGGACGCCGACTGACGGGCTGTTAATTGAATAGATGATTCCTCTAATGCTGTGTTCAGACCGGGCGCAGCGGGCCGCCCAGTTCGCCTGAATCTCGCCGCTGGATCCAGCAATACAACTGAAGGGGTTGCCACGCGGCGAATTCGCCAAAAGTTCAATTTTTTTAACTTTTGGCGAATTCGCCGCACGCCAAGTCCTGGCCGCGGAAACATTCGCGCCCGGTGTGAACACAGCATAACGCTGCCCCCGTGGGCCGATCTGCTCCCTGCATGCTGGAAAGATCGGGAGAGATTGTGGTAGGTGTGTGTGTGTGTGCGTGTGTGTGTGTGTGTGTGTGTGTGTGTGTGTGTGTGTGTGTGTGTGTGTGTGTGTGTTTGTGGAGGTGTGTGCGCTAACATTCCATGTTGTCCGATGTTGTCCATGTTGAGGAACTCAACTCAGACTGGGAGATGGGCTGTGAACTGGGAGATGGGCTGTGAACTGGGAGATGGGATATGAACTTGGAGATGGGATATGGACTGGGAGATGGGATATGGACTGGGAGATAGGCTATGGACTGGGAGATGGGCTGTGGACTGGGAGATGGGCTATGGACTGGCTGAAGGCTCACTGAGGGCAGTACAACATGTGAGGGGATGGAAAACCACCAATACTAACAAGACTAGATACTCTGAAAGCTCCCTTTAAGACCACCAATAGTAACAAGACTAGATACTCACAAACCTCCCTTTAAGACCATCAATAGTATTAGATACTCCGAAACCTCCCTTTAAGACCATCAATAGTATTAGATACTCAGAAACCTCCCTTTAAGACCATCAATAGTATTAGATACTCAGAAACCTCCCTTTAAGACCATCAATAGTAAGTAGACTAGACACTCACGCATACATTTATTTATTTATTTATTTATTTATTTATTTATTTATTTATTTATTTATTTATTTATTTATTTATTTATTTATTTATTTATTTATTTATTTATTTATTTATTTATTTATTTATTTATTTATTTATTTATTTATTTATTTATTTATTTATTTATTTATTTATTTATTTATTAATATCCATATATAGCATGTGCATACATAATCCATCCAGGCTGCGAAATGTTGCTGCCGGCTCCAAGATTATGCTCAGTAACAGATAGACTACTATAACTGTACATGTACATTACATGTGGCAAATAAAGAAATCTTGAACCTTGAATTCGAAAAAGGGAGAGAATGGACCAAAGAGAACAAAGAAGCCCCACCCACCAGTTTGGGGAAGGACACTGTAACCTTTTCACATAATCAGTGTGAGCGGCCCGTCCCCCTGGTTTCCTTCAGACATGCCTTGTCCTCAGCCAACCCATCATGCCTCAGCGCAGCCAAGTGCACTAGTCTGTTTAAAGCCCAGGGGCCTCATTTATCAAAGAGCGTGTAAATTCTGGTGTAAAAGAGGGCGTACGACGAAAACGCGGAAAATGCACAATGTAGCGTACGACGAGAATATTTACACGCTTTTCGGATCTATCAAAAAGGTCGTATGCCCTTTTCTGCACGAGAAATCCAAGACAGGCGGAGAATAGAGCGTACGTGCACGCGCCCCGTGTTCCGCCCTCTCCACGCCCAAATCCAACCATATATGGTCAAAACTATGACAGCGTGTCGGGGATACCCCGGAAGGAACCGACATAATATAGCGTGGAGCATTAGGACAGACAAACGCGGAAAGAAGAGAAACTTTTCGGAGACGGAGGTGCATGTGCTTGTTGGTGAGGTCCACGCGAGGAAAGAAAATCATCTTCGGAAGGTAAGCTATTTGTACGAGCCTACATTTGTCTGATTGCTCCTAGTTTAGGTAGCCTACTGTATGTTCGTGCATCCTGTATGTGGCGTAGGCTACACGGACATGCTGTATTATGTGTGAGGAAAGCAAACATTCCACACATTCTGTGGTAGGCTATGATTGATTTAGGACCAAAAACAGGGAACGATAACACAGATGACCACTTCATAATGTTAGACCACATGAAACATTTTCCCCTCTGGGAAATGTAGACTCTCATCTAAATCACCCGGTAAATCACACTTAAGCATTTATTTGGCTGCCAACAGAAAAACATATCAATTGAATATGGCTACACAATGAAATGTTTAATGCATAATCAAGTTAACAGACAAACTCAAAGAAAATGACTGAAATTGTTTCTCCAGACTCTGACGTGGGGTGGGACTCAGAGGAGGGGGAGTCTGCAGTGGTCCTTGACCTGACGGTCGTGCCCCCGCCGGTTGCAGCCTCTACATCCAGCGCCACGACCTCCAGTGCCTCCACCTCCAGCGCACCGGCCTCCACCTCCAGTGCCATCTCCAGCGCCTCCGTCTCCGTCTCCACCGCCCACGCCTCCACCTCCGGCTGCCAGCGTCCCTGCCTCAAGGTTCCCTGAGGGCTGGGCTTCCTATCAGATGCTGTGCTGGAGGCTCATGACCCTAGAGGCCCAGAGGGAAATGGCAGAAGGGATTGGGGCAGTTGTGGGGCAGTTGTGCAGCAGTTGGTGGAGGTCACCACACTACACCACCAGAGCCAACAGGACATCCTCACTGCACTTCATTCCCTCACACATGCTGTCACGGACCTCACACTGTCACTCACTACCACACTCACGGACCTCACACATTCACTGACAAACGCACTCACACACCTCACACAGTCACCCACCAACAGACAATAAAATGGTAGAAATGTGAACCTTACTTGTTTGTGTCTTCATAGCTGGCGCATGACCTCAGTGTGGGCCCTTTGGCCCCGCTGGTAAACCTCATGACAGGGAGGGGGCTGAGGGCTTGGGTCCTCATTTTGTGGTGGGGTCTTGACTGGTTCTCATTCTTATCAGCTTTGAATATACATCTTGGCAAACATAACATAATGATGTACAAGGAGGGGACAGATACCTAGTGAAAGTACTATTGGTTGCTAGTAAAAAGACAATAATGAGGGCTTGGTATAAGGTGGAACCCCCAACCAAGGAGCAGTGGTGGGTGTTGTGGAGGAGATTTATGAGATTTATTTATGCATTGAGGATGCAGGAAGGAAAGTTTGAAGGGAGATGGGAAAAATGGATGGATTATAGAAGGAAGTGTGATGATACCACTAGTATTAAAATAGTCATATTTGAGTAAGAAAAAAAAGCTGCATGGATGGAAGTACCCATTAGCTGTTATTGTAAGTTTTT
>NC_140243.1:18471874-18496874 GCF_949987555.1 Borostomias antarcticus | reverse complement strand
AAATCTGTTCCAAAGTGGGCTGCGTGCGGAATGAACTGAATAGTAGCAGCCTACCTACTCGCGAAGGACTCGCCAAGCGAGCGATGCAGGCAGCGAAAACCCGATGCTTGTTTACATTTTGAGAAAAGAGCACGTCCCTGGTTTCTCCCAGCTCTCTTCTCATTGGCAAATCATCGGAACGTCACACCCCTGTGCCATTTATACAGACAGAGATTCAGCAATATTACTACCTCATGACAGAATATCCCCCCATTCTGTGACGGTGTGAGATTACCGGCATGAAAGTGTTATATAAAACCGTCCTCTCTGTCTCTCTGTCTCTCTCTCTCTCTCTCTCGCTTGCTGGCTCACACACACACACACAAACACACACACACACACACAACACAACACAACACATACACTGCGAGATGGCGACCAAACTGCACTGGCTTACTGAACCGAACTATTTTACACTTTTTACCTGAATTATGCACCCCTCAAAACAGTTAGGACTGAAGAGCAAATGTGATCTACCTCAGGTCATACAGTAGATACAGTACATGGGTGGATAGGGAGGGGGGGGGGGGGCACAAGTTTGTTTCTGGCAGGCAAAACACCTGGGGTGCCCTTGAGTGGGGCAATTAACCTACAGTATAGCCTCGCTACAGCCAAAGATAGAACAGGGGACAGAACAGTATAGAGACCCATAGAACATGCTAAATGTACACATGCACAGTGCCTATAAAAAGTCGTCATCTCCTTGAACACAGATTCAAAATGGATTGAGGCTA
This sequence comes from Borostomias antarcticus, assembly GCF_949987555.1. Taxonomy (NCBI): domain Eukaryota; kingdom Metazoa; phylum Chordata; class Actinopteri; order Stomiiformes; family Stomiidae; genus Borostomias; species Borostomias antarcticus. Next base: position 18,496,101 of record NC_140243.1, on the reverse strand, counting down.
ATTTAGTTGTTTTTTTGCGTGGCTGGCCAGCCACACAGCTAGTATAGCGTTTGTCGGGTTATCACTCCTTTCCTCCCTCCTTCCCTCCTTCCCTCCTTCCCTCCCTCCCTCCCTCCCTCCCTCCCTCCCTCCCTCCCTCCCTTACTCTGTTACTGCGGACAATGTTGGCCTGCATTTCTCTGTTGGCACCACAAGAGGCAGTAGTCCCAGCACACCAAAATCATGAAGGACACCAAAATCTACACGCTGATCGATCTCCACTACACAAGTAGAGTAGTGGTCAGAGCATTGAACTCCCACCCGGGAGACCCTGGTTCAAGACCCGGTGGGGATGACTTTATGGGACTTTACCCCAAACCTCCACATGTTCATCCTTTCACTCCAACCTTTACCACTTGCCTTATAGGTCAGATCCTGTCCCAGCCCTTATTCTAACCACAATGAAAGTTATGGAAGCTGCAGCTAGTTGTTGTGAGCTCATGAGATAACTGGCTATCCCGCTCTTATTGTGTTGGATTAGCATTGGAAGCATTGGAACTGATGTGTCCAGGCGACAAGACCTATCTTAATTTATCAGACATTATTTCATGTAATTTCAATTCACAGCTATTTCAGTGGCATGACTAGCTTCCGTCCTACCAGTCCTGAACAGAAACAAGCCAGCCACGCACATAAGCCAGGCTGGACCTGGCCTGGTTTGTTACTGGCAACAATTGCAGCTTTGAGTGTGTTTGAGTACTGTAAGTCTCCATCGGCACATCAGCACACACATCCGAATGCAGCAATGGTCGCCCATTGTTCTTTGCATAATCACTGAGGCTTCAAGCTCAAAATTGATCTACCATCAAGTTGGATAGGTGCCGTTGGCTAACAGCAATCAGTAGTAAAGTCTTGCTACTGATTCTCAATTTGGATTGCGGTCTGGGCTTTGATTGGGCCATTCCAGGATATTGACTTTTATGTTTTTAAGCCTGTGGCTTTTGCTGTATGTTTTGGGTCATTGTCCAGCTGGAAGGTGTCCCAGGTCACTTATACTTTATACTTCACAAAGTTTTCCTGAAGAATTTCTCTGTACTTTGCCCCATTAATTCTGCCCTCTATCTTTGTGGCTTTTCCTGGCTGCAGAGAAGTATCCTCATAGCACTACGCTGCCATCACCATGCTTCACGGTAGGGATGATGTTCTCAGGTTGATGTGCAGGGTTTAGTGTTGAGGCCAAAAAGTTTGATTTTAGTTTCATCAAACCAAAGAATCTTCTTCCACTTGGACTCGGAGCCTCTCACATGCCTTCGGGCAAACTCTAGCCGAGAGTTGCTTTCAACAAGGGCTTTCTTCTTGCCACTCTCCCATAAAGCCCTTTTTTTTAACGAAGGACTTAATTGTGCTCTGGGGGATATTCAAAGCCTTGGAAATGTTCATACATCCTACCCCTGGTTGGTGCTTTTCAAGAACCTTGTGTAAGATCTGTTTGGAATGTTCCTTGGTCTCCGTGGTGGGTGTGGTCTTAGTTTGGGAACGCACTGACCTGCAGTGAGAACACCCCAGCATGTGTATTCCGAAACCATGTGAAATTCATCAACTGCACACAAGCTAGACTAATCATGTGACTTCTGAAGAAAACCGATTGTGCGAGAGATTATTTAGGCGTGTCATAGCAAAGGGGGTGAATACTTACAGTACGCAATCAATTGTTTACCGTTTTTTTTATTTCTATAGGCTATATTTATGTATTTCTAAATGTAGAAAATATGTCAATTTTGTTTTTCCCTTTCACATTATAGTAGTGATTTGTGTTTGACAGTGACACAAAAAAGGGACCTACAGTAAATTAATTCCATTTGGATTCCATGTTGTAGCAGGATGAAGTGTGGAAAAGGTCCATGGGGAGTGAAGACCCTGTGTCTGTCTATCCAGCCCCTCCGTCATAAACACTCGTATTCTGTTCCAGGAGGCTTCAAAGATGCCATCCGCAATAATCCAGTTTAATGACGGGTTAAAGCGTCCTACAGCGCCTCCTCCCTTTAGGAAGCGTATCGGCCGGAGGGGTTATGTGTGCTGGAGGGGTTAGGTATGGGGATCACCGCGGTACCGTGCTTTCTGGGCCGCTCCTCCCCGAGCGCGGCACGGCGGCATAAAGGAAGGTCCCGGAGGCTGATTTCAGTGCCGTACCTCGGACTCTTTTCAGAACGGACTTCATCCCCCGCAGCTGCTGTGTGTTGATGTCTTTTCAGGTGCTTCCACACCCACTGCAGCTCCCGACGCCGAGCCCTGGAGGCCAAGGACAGAGTGAATAAGGCATGGAATTCTGAAATGTGTGTGAAATGAATAGGAACATTAAAAAAAAGAAAAGATGGTGGAGAGGTAGATGAAAAACACGTGCCTCTCTCTCTCTCTCTCTTACTCACACGCGCACGAGTTTGGATGTGGATGACTGGGCATCGATGGAAGAAAGGGGAGAAGAGAGAGAGAGAGAGAGAGAGAGAGAGAGAGTTTGTTCTGTATGCGTGTGGTACATGAGAGCTGGGTGCAATGATGGACAGGCAGACAGGGATGTGGGAGGCAGTGCTCTCTCTCTCTTTCTCTCTCTCTCTCTCCCTCTTTCTCCCTCTCTCTCTCTCACTCTGTCTCTCTCTCTTTCTCTCTCTCTCTCTCCTTCTTTCTCTCTCTCTCTCTTTATCTCTCTCCCTTTCTCTCTCTCTCTCTCCCTCTTTCTCTCTCTCTCTTTCTCTCTCTCCCTCTGTCTCTCTCTCACTCTTTCTCTCTCTCTTTCTCTCTCTCCCTCTCTCTCTCTCTCTCTCTCTCTCTCTCTTTAGCTGGGCCCCCCTGAAGCCAGTGGCTGCCTACCGCACCATCTGTGGCTGCAAAGTGCCCAACATTCATTAGTGGGTGACTGGAGGGAGACGAGTAGAGTTCACTGGGAGAGAGGGAGAGAAAGAGGGAGGAGAGAGGTGTGGGGTAGAGAGGCGGGGGAGGGGGGGCGGAGTATGTAGAGGGCTGGAAGGAGAATGGGAGAGAGATGGGCCAGACCCCAAAATGTCACTTGTAAATAGCATTTTAGATGCTGGTGTACAGTGTATCCTGACTTAGGCTCATGTAAGGACATTTTTCAATGTGTTATAATATTGTGTTTGGTATCATTTTAAATAGGACCTTCTTAGCTGTCATTCAAGCCCAGTTATCTTTCTGACAAATATACAGGTCACTTGAGCTTTTTTATTGTCAACGACACAGATTTTTCCACAATTCCCGCCTAAACTATACTGTATAATTTATTTTAACCCTGTGGCATCTAAGAACACCAGGGACTCAAAACACAAAAACTGGAATACTCACAGGACTCTAAGGATTCATGAAATGTATAATATACTCATATTATTTCATTGTGAGAGGTGATTGTGAGCCTTACATTAGAATGGCTAGACTAACTAGACCAAAGCCAGTAAAGTCACAAACTGGTCTTTATTACATACAATGAAAATACAGGATAATGAGGAATACAATAGTGAGGTAAGAAACTACTTGAATATTATAAACAACATCATAAACATTATAACATTATAAATAACATTGACATTCGCATAATACTTAGTCAATGATATTAAATCCCCTACACAGTATCGTTAGTGATGGGAATGTGATGGTTACATTATTGTTATCAAGCTCTGTGTGTACTTAGATGGTGTTACCAAGGGTAACCAAGTCCAGAATCACCACACTGTGTCCCTCATCAAACTGCTCGTCTCTGTCATCATCTGACTCCCCAGGTTCAAAGGCAGGTTCTGGATCATCCTGCAGTGTTTGCTTACTGCAGGTCTGTAGCCTGACATGTCTGTGAATGTCAGTCCGTTTACACCAAAAGGGGAGAGGTTGAGTCCAGCTTCCACCACAGAGACCGTCTCTTCATGCATATCAAAATATAAAGGTATAATACAGTAGGTGCTTAAGAGGAAGGATCCAGTAAGTACTTCTTGAAGTGGTAAGTTTTGAGCCTGTGGTGAAAGATGGGCAGCGACTCTGCTGTCCTGACGTCAATGGGTAGTTCATTCTAACACCAAGATGCCAGCACAGGAAAGCGCCGTGACCGTGTCGATCGACCGCGGGGACCTTGGTGTGACGGGCCAACTCACCCTGGGGTAGCAGAGGGTAGTGACCGGTAGGGGGTGTAGGTCTTGACCATGGCCTGGAGGTAGGAGGGAGCTGTTCCTTTCATTACCCTGTAGGCTAGTAGAGTTTTAAACTGGATGTGAGCCGCTACAGGGAGCCAGTGTAGGGAACAGAGAAGGGAAGTTGTGTGGGGGAACTTGGGGTGGTTGAACACCAGGTGAGCAGCAGCTTTCTGGACAAGTTCCAGTGGTTTAATGGCTGACGCCAGGGCCCCAGCAAGGAGGGAGTTGCAGTAGTCCAAGCCGGAGACGAGCACCTGTGCTGTTTCTTCAGTGAGGAACGGGCGAATCCTCATGATCTTGTAGAGCGTGTAACAGATGTGATATGTGCCGAGAACGACAGTTGGTCGTCCAGGGTCACACACAGATTTCTCGCAGTCCGAATTGGCGTCACCGCTAAGTCGTCAATGGTGCGGTCAGCCCTTCCCCGGGAGGAACAGCTGCTTGGTCTTGTTCTGGTTGAGCTTGAGGTGGTGTGTTGAAAGCGGAGGGGAAGCAACCTGATACGAGAGATGTGTTGATGAGGTGGGTTAGGAAGGGAAGGAGTTAGGGCTCATTAGACTGAAGGAGAGAGGAGGGGACAGGCTCTAGGGAGCATGTAGTGAGGCCGCTAGATGTAACAAGGTTGAGGACCTCGTTAGGAGATAGGGGAGGAGGTAAGGTGGGACAGGAGGGAGGAGCAGAGAGGGAAGAGAGGGGGAGGGTTGAGAGGTGGAGGGTGAGAGGGAGGAAGTAGTGAAAATAAGGTTTCGAAGAGTTTATTTTAGGATTGCAAGCAGAGGTTTAGAGTTTTAGAGCAGGAGAAAGCAGCTTTAGCAGAGGATAGCGAGGAGGAGGAAGTGGAAAGAAGTGGTCTCTGTCTCTAAGGTCCTCTGGGAGTTTGCCTGTTCTCCATTTACGCTCAGCCATTCTCAGGCTCCGTCTATCAGTACGCACTGAGTCCGCCGGCAGGTGGGGTGGATCTTGCTGGCCTGGAGATCAGGGGACAGATTGTCCAGAGAAGAGGAAAGAGTAGTGAGGAGAAGATGAGTGGCACTATCAGACGGTAGGAGAGAGAAGAATTCAGGGGCATGGAGAACAGAGATACCAGAAGGTGAAAGGTCAGTAGGAGAGCAAGCGGAGGTGGTTATGGGTAGGGGGAGGAAGTACGGGGGGAGAGGGAGAGGGAGTAACACATGAGATAGTGGTCAGAGAGATGGGGGGGAGTGACAGAGAGGCTAGGGGTGGAACAGTGTCTACTGTAGAAGCACAGCCTTGTTGTGCTGAACAAGAGGAGATGTGAAGGTCAAAGGAGGAGAGGAAAGAGAGAAGAGGTTCCAATTTCTCACTCTGGATGTTGAGGTCGCTGAGAAGGATGATTGCAGAGCCATCATCAGGGAAGTGCAAGACTAAAGTGTCAAGCTCCACCAGGAACTCACCGAGGGGCCCTGGTGGGCGATACACAACAATAATGGTGAGCTTGATTGGGTAAGTGACAGTGACAGCATGATTGGGTAAGTGACAGTGACAGCATTAAATTCAAAAGAGGGCGCAGGAAAATGGAACAGAGAAGAGAGTACAGTATTTCAATTTTGGGGAAATAAGCAGGCCAGTACCACAGCCCAAATCTATAAGTAATAAGGCTTTGCTTGACACAATCTTTCTTGACAAAGTCACTCTTGAAGAAATCGCCCGGTGCCTTTGGTTGCTTGCCGCCGCCAGAGCGAAGCCGCGTGCCTGTCAAACGGACTGACATTCACAGACATGTCAGGCTACAGACCTGCAGTAAGCAAACACTGCAGGATGATCCACAGTCTGACTTTGAACCTGGGGAGTCAGATGATGACAGAGACGAGCAGTTTGATGAGGGACACAGTGTGGTGATTCTGGACTTGGTTACCCTTGGTAACACCATCTAAGTACACACAGAGCTTGATAGCCATAATGTAACCTTAACATTCCCATCACTAAAGATACTTTGTAGGGGATTAAATATCATTGACTAAGTATTATGCAAATGTTATTTATAATGTAAAGGTAATAATGTAAAGGTGTATGATGTTGTTATAATATTCAAGTAGTTTCTTACCTCACTATTGTATTCCTCATTATCCTGTATTTTCATTGTATGTAATAAAGACCAGTTTGTGACCTTACTGGCTTTGGTCTAGTGAGTCTAGCCATTCTAATGTAAGGCTCACAATCACCTCTCACAATGAAATAATATGAGTATATTATACATGTCCGGAATCCTGAGTCCTGTGAGTATTCCAGTTTTTGAGTTTTGTGTCCCTGGTGTTCTTAGATGCCACAAGATAAAATAAAGTATATAGTTAAGGCGAACATTTTGGAAAAATTTGAAGGGTTCAAATGACCTTTATATCTGTCAGGAAGATTCACAGCTGGGCTTGAATGAAAGCTAAGTAGGTCCCCTTTAAAATGATACCAAACACAATATTATAAAACATTGAAAAATGTCCTTACCATGAGCCTTGATCAGGATATACACCGGCATCTAAAATGCTATTTACTTTAGGGGGCTGGTAACTACAAGAGCTGGTTACTGTGACACAGCTACCACTCAGGAATTGTTATCATACCAAAATATCATCTGCAGACATGGATCTTTTCAAAAATGATAAGTACGTTATAAGTGGTACCGGAGTCTGGTCTGGCCCATGGACTAAAAGAGGTAAGGGGGGGGGGGCAGGAGATGAATCTGTGTGGCAGCAGGAGGTTCTTTGAGTCAGTTGGAGACTGATTAAAGATCTGGATTTGTGTGACACATCTGTACAAAATCTCCACCAGAGACTGCCTGTCTGTCTGTTTCTGTCTTTATCTGCAATCCCTGAGACAGCTAGCCTATCTCTCTCTATCTCTCACTCCCCTCACCTACTCAACCCTCCTCTCTCTCCCTCCCTCTCATTCTCTCTAATTCTCTCTCTCTCTTCCATCTCATACCACCTTTCTCTCTGCCTGTTGTTCTGCTTCTCTCTCTCTCTCTCACTCTGCCCCTCCCTCCCTTCCTCCCTCACACCCTCTATCTCTCACCGCCTCCCTCTCTCCCTCCCCACTCTCTCTCCTCCTTCCCTTTCTTCTTCTCTCTCCCAGAATTCCCGGCGCCATGACTCCGGCCTCCCCCGGGCTGGAAGGTGATGAGACGCAGGGAGCTTTGCTCAACTCGTGCGCTCAGATAAGCTGCAGAATTAGAGTCTGGAGACCAGGAGTGCTTTTACTGATGGGCTCAGAGAGGGGGAAATAGAGAAGGCCTAGGCCTCCACACACACACACACACACACACACATATATATATATACACACACACACACACACACACACATACACACATTATCTCCCTCCTTCTCCTTCTCTCTCTCTCTCTCTCCCTCTCTCTCTCCCTCTCTCTCTCTTCCTCTCCCACTCTCTCTCTCTCCCTCTCTCTCTCTTCCTCTCCCACTCTCTCTCTCCCTCTCCCACTCTCTCCCTCTCTCTCTCTTCCTCTCCCACTCTCTCTCTCTCCCTCTCCCACTCTCTCCCTCTCTCTCTCCCTCTCCCTCCCTCATCAGACAGAATCAGGTCTGCTGGTAAACTCACTCAACGTTTGTAAAGCTTGTAGTTGAAGTGCCCCTTCTGGGATTATCCGACTCATGCTTTTCTGGTCAAGTAAAGTCGATGCAAGTTGAAGAAACGCCGCGAAAATCAAAAAGACAAGTAGTGTGTCAGCTAGGACAAATAATACAAGTTCTGACTGGAAGTGTTACGTCTAATATGCTAATGACACTTCACAGGCTCAGTTGTTTCACTCCTTGTGAATCATGTGCTGATATCCTCCTTGGAATAGAACAAACAGTTTTTAAGTGACTGTTGTTGATATGCAAATTCATTTCCTCCCCTTTTGAAGAATCTTGGCGTGTTTCTATTAATGCTTCAGTGAGACAGTGCAGTAAATTCCTCAGAACATTGTCATGTCTGAAGCCTCTTTATACCACACTGTGCTGTGAACTGTAAAGTGTAAGAATCTTGAAAAATATATGAGCCACTATAAGCTTGGGTAGCAGCTGTCAGCGTGTGTGTGTGTGTGGTAGCCTACAAGTCAGCCGAGGGGTGCATGGCTCTGCTGATGATTTTTACATTTAGCAAGTACAGTAAAGCAGCGCCAGATCGTCACGTTGCATGTCACACGTGTGTTGCATGTCACGCGGCGAGTCCAGACCAGGAAACGGTCACATCTGGAATCTGTTTCTGTTGAAAAAATCTGTTTTTAACATTGAACAAGCCGGAAACGCTAAAGCCAGTCGTAAAGATGTATCACCATATTGGACACGTTCCAAAAGAAAGGGCAGTTGAAAATACACCAGGGACGACATTTGAAGATAAATTAAAGATAGACTTCCCGGTGATTCGGTATTTAATTACGTGAAGCAGCTCCATCAAGTCTAGTCAGCGCGAGATCCATCAATGGAATGCTCTGCCTCTAGCGACGTCGCTGTAGCCTGCCGCGCTCGTCCCTGAGGTGGCTTGCCTCATGCTCGTCCACTCAGCCACCAGACGGTGACATATTAGTAATACCTCTGGTCTAAAACACCCAGGCACTGATTGCATGCCGGCTTTTTGCCAAACCAGCCCACGCACACACACACACACACATACGCACGCACACATACACACACCTACGGATATTATACAGTAAACACGCTCAGGCCTTGCTTGATGCGAGTAATTGAATGTCTCCCCGTCAATCCCAGCTTTCTAATGCGCCCCGTGAAAGAGGAATCGTGAAAACATGTAATAATCGACGACGAGGGCAGGCGTCGTGAGAACGGCGTCTGGTTCACGATGGCCCGAGGCCTCCTGGCTCAACGAGCGCCATTCATTAACACGGCCATCGAGGGAACAGGGGCTGTGTTCCGAATCGCATACTACCCTACTATATAGTGTGCCAAAACAGGATGTAGTATGTCCCAATACTTAGTATGCCACATGCAGTATGGCAAAAGTACCAGGATGTCCAGTCGTATTTTGCAGTATGCAAGCCAGCAAGCTTTTCTGGCTATTCTGACCCACAATCCTGTGCGCAGCGCAAATGTGCATCACCTGTGCGAGTCGTGACAGCTGTAGACAAATGTCGCGTTATGGACAGCGACGGATGTGGGCAAATTTCAAGGCGCAATGTTATGACAAGGTAGTATGTCCCAATTGGATGCCTACTGTTTGCAAAGTACGTACTTTCTAAGGGCAGCTGTAGTAGGTAGTAAGAAGTAGAAGTATGCGATTCGGAACGCAGCGAGGGGCTTTTGTTTAGGCACGCGTCTGACAGCGGTGTCTGCAGCATGGTGACCGTGCTGGTTTACTCCAGGAGACACGCTCAATGTCTCTCTTTAAAGGGAGAGAGACAGAGAGAGAGAGAGAGAGAGAGAGAGAAAGAGAAAGAGAAAGAGAGAGAAAGAGAAAAAGAGAGAGAGAGAGAGAGAAAGAGAAAGAAAGAGAGAGTGTGTGTGAGAGAGAGAGAGAGAGAGAGAGAGAGAGGGGATTCAGAACTCTTGCGTTTGTGTGGAGGGAGCATGCAAATGTAATGTTCAGACAAGTGAAGGAGGCCAACTCACCCCATGGCAAGCTGCAGTAATGACTTCAAGGGGACCCTCAGTCTCCCAGGCAAAGTTACCACATATTGCCCCCATGCCAGAGCGCACACGAGTTTGAGGAAGTGCCACAGGGTTCTCCAGTACCGCCCTTTCCAAACATAGCTGGCATGGCAGCAGCGTGAGCAGAGGCTAGCAGGTCTAGAGCTACGGCGCTCCGGTGATTCAGCATGCAGATCAGCTAGAAGGAGAGCTGTGTGCACAGCCCAGCACAATCCAAGAGTGCAAACATGCACTTATAAACAAGCGCACACACAGAGACACACACACACACAAACAAACACACACACACACACACACATACAGGGACACACACACAGGGACACACACACAGGGACACACACACACACAAACACACACACACACACACACACACACACAGGGACACACACACACCCTCACACAGACACACATGCACACACAGACACACACACACACACACACACACACAAAAACACACACGGACACACACACGCGCACACACACACACACACACACACACACACACACACACACACACACACACCTGGTCTGTACAGTACCTGCCAGCCTCCCAGTGCAGCAGTGCAGTCTGCATCTCTCTGCCTCCTCCCCCAGGTCTTGCTAGTAAGCAGGTGTTGTAGCTGATTTTTGCTCCCCGAGGTAATTCTGTTTTGTTTTTACAGCACAACTGCTGCAGCTGTGAATTATCCTGACAGCGCCGACTCCTGGGCTCTGGCCCTCGTGCCTAACCCCCCCCCACACACACACACACACACACACACAACTCACACACCTACTCCTTCTTCTCCCTCCCCTCCTCCTCCTCCTCCCTCACTCCTTCATTCCCTTTTCTCTCCTCTGACGAGGAACACGACTCAGCAGCTCCTGGCTGTGCCTCCTAGTGCCCTAAGAACAACACCTCTACACACACACACACACACACATACACACACACATACATACACCACACACACAAACAAACACACACACACAAACGAACACACACACACACACACACACACACACACATACAGACACACACACACACACACACACACACACACACACACACCACACACAGACACACAACACACACCACACACACACACCACACACAGACAGACACACAAACTACAAACACACACGCACCACACACACACACACCACACACAGACACACACACACACACACACACCACACACACAGACAGACAGACACACACACACACAGACACACATGCACCACACACACACACACACACACACACACACACACACACACACACACAGACAGACAGACAGACAGACACACACATAAACACACACACCACACACAGACACGCACACAGAAAAACTAACCTACACAAGCACTGTGCCCAGATCCAACACTACGGACTACGGGAACCTAGGCGGTGGACATCACTGGACTTTCATGCTGTCTAGAATCACTGCCCAGTAATCCAGTATTGAGACATTGGCCCATGCTGTTGAGATGTGTTTGGTTCCCCTGAGTTAAAGCTATTTCCTCCTCATCCTGTGTGCAGTAGACAAAGACGAAGTTATGATGACTTATTTAATGGAGCGCATTTGCACAGCGGCTTCAGTCTGCAATGGCTTCCGTGATTTCAATCAGTACAATTAAGTAGCCCTATTAAGCTGTTACAATACATTATATATTTGGCATATTTTCACTGAAATATGTCATTATCTCGCTGAAATTAATAGTGGGGTGGTTTAATAAGCTGTGGCCACAGGAATCTGCTGTAAAGCCTATGCTGAAACTAAACAAAGGCCAAATTAGATCTTTTAGCCAGCACCAAATTGAATTTGTCTTTGCTCAAAAATTACATTTGCCAATGGGTTGTCAGCACATTGTATATGCAGTTGAAAACTGCGAGTATGTGATTCGTATTTATGTGCTTTCTGTTGAATTTGTCTTGCTCAGATCTTGATTCCATCCTGGCTACTAGCGTTGATCCTGTTGTAGTTCATTGTTCATTCACCAGATGCTATCAAAACACATTGTTTCTCTACGGCTATTGACAACAAATACTGTAGAACAATCATAGCCTTGTGGTCATCCTTTCACACAGCTATTCAATCTATTGAACTGCAGATAGGTGTTTGTCTATTTTCTCTTTCACGTCTTTGTCCTTCACAAACATTAAGTTCATCAAAAGCATCTCCTGTCATCCCTCAAGCCACCCGCTCTTTGTCAAGTATACGTATACCGGGATGCTAATGGCTGTTATTATCATCAACATCATCCTCTCATTCAAAGAGGCAGACTGCTGTACTTGAAGCCCCATTGTGCAGTAAGTGCACATAATTAGCTTGTGTGTGTGTGTGTGTGTGTGTGTGTGTGTGTGTGTGTGTGTGTGTGTGTGTGTGTGTGTGTGGTGTGTGTGTGTGTGTGTGTGTGTATGTTTGAGTAGATCTTTTGAAGGTTGAGGATGAGATGAACATGTGATGAATATATTATGTTTAATATAACCATGCACATGCATAAGCAATGGCCGTAACACGTCACCTGGCGCCGTACCAGTTTATCTCAGTACGGAGTATCCGCGCACCAGGAGGCTTCTCTTATGCCCCAGGCATTGCCACGTAAAGTACACCGCACATGATTGACATCCCAGGCGTAATCTTACCGGAGGCAGTCTTTGTTTGTGGATTGTCAAAGGAAGCACAGTGCGCAGCTAGCTTTGTTTTATGGGATTTGGGTTTTATAGCTCTTTTCTCTTTCTTTTTTTTCCAAAGCTACTCCAGCTCTTGCCACAAATCTGTCAAATTACCTGTACACAGAGGGTGTATCCACACTAGTCTGGTGAGCATAGTAGGAGGCAGGATGTGTGAGCGGTTGGCTGGGGGGTGCGGGGAGTAACCGTTTAACTACAGTATCGATTTCAGAGCGCTAAGAGGTTTAGGCTCTGGTCCAACGGAAAAATGTGCGGTAAAAAGCGTCAGAGGTGCGTCCCAGGAGTTAGCGCTCGGCGCGCTGCCGGGCTTTCCTCAGCGCTGTGGATGATTCAGTGGGATAGATCTATGTGCACCCATTGAAGCCGCTGAACTGGTGCATTGAGCGCCGTATGGCTGTGTGTGTGTGCACTCTCGGCGGTCTTCTATTGACTGGTGTGAGAGGGGGATTAAAGGGAAGGAGGAAGGGAGGGAGGGAGAGAAGGATGGATGGAGGGAGGGAGAGAAGGATGGAGGGAGGGAGAGAAGGATGGAGGGAGGGAGGGAGGGAGGGAGGGAGGGAGGGAGAGAAGGATGGAGGGAGGGAGAGAAGGAGGGAGGGAGGGAGGGAGGGAGGGAGGGAGGGAGGGAGAGAGGGAGAGAAGGATGGAGGGTGGGAGAGAAGGATGGAGGGAGGGAGGGAGAGAAGGATGGAGGGAGGGAGAGAAGGATGGGGGGAGGTAGAGAAGGATGAGGGAGGGAGGGAGGGAGGGAGGGAGGGAGGGAGGGAGGGGGAGGGAGGGAGGGAGGGAGAGAAGGATGGAGGGAGGGAGAGAAGGATGGAGGGAGGGAGGGAGAGAAGGATGGAGGGAGGGAGAGAAGGAGCGAGGGAGGGAGAGAAGGATGGAGGGAGGGAGGGAGAGAGAAGGATGGATGGAGGGAGAGAAGGATGGAGGGAGAGAGAAGGATGGAGGGAGAAAAGGAGGGAGGGGGGGAGTAGAACTGGGAATGCAGCACATGCTTCAGTAAAAATGGGCAGATGTCGACCCTTTGGCGAGTCCAGGGTCACAGCACTCAGTGAGGAGTGGTGTGATCCAAGAGTGGATTGATGCTGATGGCGTTGACAGCCTTTTAAGGTTTGGGTTGAATTCAAAAAGGGTGACTGTAATCTGTACAACAGCCAGTTCCTTGTTCAAGACGCGTTCAGAGCCGTGCCAATAACCGTAATATAACAACGGGCAAATCACCGGTGAAAGTGTCCCTCCGTAAACGCTGTCAGCTGGCGTTGAGTTGCCTATAGCAACAGTAAACAAAGGAGAACTGTTTCGGATTGCCGGTGGCGGAAAGCTGATGGCTGAAAGCAAAATTGAACACTTCAAACCCATCTTTCACCCCCCGCCCCCCCCCCCCCCCCAAATTTTTTTTTTGAATGACAGTGCAGTACTGTTGTATAAAAACAATAACACACTCAAGGTCGTGGTTATTGTCACGGCTTTGCTGGCTTTGGTGTTCGAGCTGTACTCTCGGGCCTACGACCACAGCACAGCCGGGCCAATAACCATGATAAAGCACTCCCTCTCGTGTGTTATTGCTTAAATATTCTTTATGTCTATATTAACAACTACAATTAGATGATAATAGTTTATATTATACAACAGCTAGTTCCGACCACACATTGTGATTGGCCAAGACTCATTCGGAGCTGTGCTAATAGCCACAAAATACCAACATGCAAATCATTAAAAGTACAGTATCCCTCCGTAAACATCGTCAGCGGGCGTTGCCTTTTTGAGTTGCCTATAGCAATGGTAAACAATGGAGAACTGTTTTGGATTGCGGATGGCTAAAAGCAACGCAGTTTAGTGAAATTGAACACTACAAACCCATCTTTTTTCCAATAAATATTTTGATAGATAGATAGATAGATAGATAGATAGATAGATAGATAGATAGATAGATAGATAGATAGATTATTTAATGTCCTTTACAGGAAATTAATTTACATATCTACAGTGCTACACATGATACAAACTCATTATCTCATAACTCATTGTATATCATACAATCCCCACATTTACCACACAGTCACACAAAAATCACCAACCATATTTACACACATTTACATATAATCACCAACCATATTTATACACATTTACATATAATCACCCACCATATTTACACACATTTACATATAATCACCAGCCATGTTTACACACATTTACATATAATCACCAGCCATGTTTACACACATTTACATATAATCACCAGCCATGTTTACACACATTTACATATAATCACCAGCCATGTTTACACACATTTACATATAATCACCAGCCATGTTTACACACATTTACATATAATCACCAGCCATGTGTACACACATTTACATATAATCACCAGCCATATTTACACACCCACACACACCTGTAACGACAGTGCAGTGCTGTTGTATAAAAGCAGTAGCACACTCGAGGTTGTGCTTTATCGTGGTTATTGACACGGCTGTGCCTAAGCCCAGTCTGCCCACTCTGCTTCTCTCTTATCACATTATTCCACCCACAGACTCAAGAAAAACATCTAGGAGAAAGATATTCTGATATTCCGACAGACATTCAAAAACAATCCATTCACTGCGACTTCACTGACATTTCTTAGATTTCCTGTCAGGCGACATCCTGCCTACATCCATTTCCACCCTCCCCCCCTCCCTCTCTTCCTGCCAGTCATGGTGAATAGCGAGCTACCTGCATCCATCTTTTCGTGCGGGGAGCCAGGTGTCCAGGTGGCGCTCGCACGATGCCCATCACTCACCCACAGATCCCGCCATGTTAGGGCTGACAGGCTGGTGGTGGTGGTGGTGGTGAGAGCCGGTAGGTAGATAAGCTGTCGTAGATCCTAGGGGGAGAGCAGGGAGGGGGGGTGGGGTGTAATGGACCTGGGTTTGGGGGTGGGGTGGTGAGGGGATGTTGAGCCGAGGGCAGTAGCTGGGCCGTCCGGTTAATAGGACCAGACAGGGAAGAAAAGGGATCTATCTGGTGGTTAATGTTTACCCCCCCCACTCCCCCCCCCCTCCCCCGCCACGCCTCCAGCTCCCACCATCTGATAATCCTCCGGCTGCCTCTCTTCATCATCAAGGTGTCGGAGGGAAGCGCCTCTGTAAATATTTAATTGGCTGCCGCACGCCGGTGTTAATCTGCGGGCGTGCCTCTGCTCCGTCTCCCCCTCCGCCCCTCCACCCGCCTCTCCGTTCCCCTCCTCTCCTCTACACCCTCCCTCGTTCACCCTCTCTCTCTCTCCGTTCCCCTCCTCTCCTCTACACCCTCCCTCGTTCACCCTCTCTCTCTCCGTTCCCCTCCTCTCCTCTACACCCTCCCTCGTTCACCCTCTCTCTCCGTTCCCCTCCTCTCCTCTACACCCTCCCTCGTTCACCCTCTCTCTCTCTCCGTTCCCCTCCTCTCCTCTACACCCTCCCTCGTTCACCCTCTCTCTCTCTCCGTTCCCCTCCTCTCTACACCCTCCCTCGTTCACCCTCTCTCTCTCTCCGTTCCCCTCCTCTCCTCTACACCCTCCCTCGTTTACCCTCTCTCTCTCTCTCTCCGTTCCCCTCCTCTCCTCTACACCCTCCCTCGTTCACCCTCTCTCTCTCTCTCTCCGTTCCCCTGCTCTCCTCTACACCCTCCCTCGTTCACCCTCTCTCTCTCTCTCTCTCTCTGTCGCCCGGCGTCGTTGGCTCTGTGGTCCTGTCTCTGTCCTCTCCATCTCGCACCTGCTGTCACGGTCCGGTCCCTCACTCCCCCCCCCCCCGCTCTCTGGGGATGGACGTTTGTCGCCGAGTTCGTCGCCATTTCGGCTCTGCTCCCTCTCCCATTTTAAATGTTTCCCTCTGTTTTCCAACGTGAGCTGCCGTCAACTGGATTATTAACAGGGCTATGTGGCTCGTTCTGTACTCCTCCGCCATCCGCCTCGATGCCTGTTATAGATTTATTCTAATAATTAAGAAAAGAGTAGTCGAGAATGCCAAGGGTCATCTTTGCAAGTCCAAGCTGGCTATTTTTATTCCAAATAGTTTACGAGTTCAAAGTCGGGCTCTTAGAGAAAGGAAAATCCACCAAGAGCAATGATTATCCTCAAAACAGAGCATTATAAACACTGTGGGTAGAACCATACATGCATATGCAAAACTTCACTAGCCAATTATAAGTGAGTAGGCGAGGTCAGAGGGTCAACAGCTGAACTGTGCATTAACGGAGATCAAAGATGAAGTGGAAGGAGGGCGCCCCTGCAGGGGCCTGGGGAAAGTGGGGTCAGGGCAATGAACAGGAGACAGCTGCATCACTGTATAATACACAGGATTCACAATGTAGATTTCCTATGACAATGTCTTGAACAGAGAATACACTTATTTAAATGTATCTACAGTATTACATGCCCCTCACGCTCTCGAGAGTGTTTTTTATTCTTCTCCCTCCTTCTGCTTATTTAATCGTCAACGGCAACAGAAAATGCACGCGAAGGCTACAAAGGCAGCCGAGCGCCGGTTCTCAATAGCACTGTGGATCATGAGGGTCTGCCAGTGGCAGGCGCAATTACATACCAGCGCATGTAAAAGTCAAGAGAATACGGTACAAATCGTGTAAAGTCTGCTGGCTGTGGCTCTGGCTTTTTCCCCCCCGAGGCAGTTTAGACAGGCGGCACAAAGCAGCCGAGCTTGGCCTGAGGGAGACAGTGTGGTAGCACAGCCTGCAGACGGACAAACATGAAACCAGGCTCTCTCTGCTGCTAAAAGAGAGAAAGGCGCCGGCTACCTTGCAACTCTCTGGAGGGAGATAGCGGGAAAAAAGATGGGAAATGCCACGCAGCTTAGCGACACAGTCGAGCCTTCCGATGTGAGTTACCTTTGGAACACAACAGGGGGACGGTGACTGAAAACCTGGTCCACTGGCCCAGTGGGCTTAGATTTTAGGATTGTGTGTGTGTGTGTGTGTGTGTGTGTGTGTGTGTGTGTGTGTGTGTGTGTGTGTGTGTGTGTGTGTGTGTGTGTGTGCCACAAGGGAAGGTTGCTGCAAGGACTCAGAGACAGATAGAATCCGCTGTAAAGACAGCTTTTGGGAGAGGGGGGGGGGGGGAGTCAATATACGGTCACGATGCAGTCGCACCTCATCCACGGTGTAGGAAGAACCACTGTGCAGCGCGACGTGGCTACAAGCACCAGATGCAACACTACGAGGCTGTCCTCAGTTCCCTTTGCTGTGTGTTCCTACCTGCTCCAGGGCCTCTTACTTTCCCTCTACTCAAGCACCTTCTCTCTCTCCCTCCCTCCATCCTCTCTCTCCATCCCTCCATCCTCTTTCTCCATCCCTCCATCCTCTCTCTCCATCCCTCCATCCTCTCTCTCCATCCATCCTCTCTCTCCATCCCTCCATCCTCTCTCTCCCTCCATCCTCTCTCTCCATCCCTCCATCCTCTCTCTCCCTCCATCCTCTCTCTCCATCCCTCCATCCTCTCTCTCCCTCCCTCCATCCTCTCTCTCCATCCCATCTCCATCTAACGGGGAAGGGCTGGCAGATGCGCACTGTCACTCCTGCAGGTGATTTTGCACACCCGGTCGTCAGTGCCTAGGGACCCCGGTGATCAGCTCCGAGGGGCTCTGAATTGACAAGACTCTGCTTTTGCACATCTGTCCACCAGCCTGACACACACACACACACACACACATACATACACACACACACAGACACACACTCCTTAAAGCTTTCATCAACATGGGCGTCACTCCCTGCCAAGGTCAAACCAGCAAATATTATGCTATGGATTTTCAGATCGACGTGTGTGTGTGTGTGTGTGTGTGCGTGTGTGTGTAGGTGTCATCTTCCTCTGTCTAGGTGCCTCAGCAGTACCCTTGTTTATCTGTTTGTTTGTTGAGCATATCACAGCTCATCAAATTTGTTTGTGTTGTGAATGTGTGTGTGTGTGTGAGTGAGTGTCGCCTGTCTGTGTGTTGACCTAGTTAGCACACTGAGTCTAGGCAAAGCGATACAGGTTTTAGAGAAGCAGAGATGTGAATTGAGCTGTGAAAGTAGAAATTAAGCGAGGGAATAGGGAATAGCACCCCTCTGGTTTGCACAATTTGCAGTGTGGTTTCAGCTTTTGCATACAGCATTCATCACTCAGTGAGTGATTTGTGAGATGTGTGTGTGTGTGTGTGTGTGTGTGTGTGTGTCTGGGCCCCACACCTACAGTACCACTCAGCCGAGCGTCGCTAGAACTGAATTGAATTAACCCACGTAAATCTAGATTACTGCGAACTGGAGGGAATGACTGAGGACGCGGTCGCAGTCTGCCCATGTGCTGAGTGTACAAAACACGGACGCTCAAGGTTGTTTCAGTGAAATAACCTTGACGAACACCTACAGGGAGAGACGTTCTATGCGTCGCACTGTTCGCTCTGTAAGTAGGGACTGTGAGAGGTGCTACAACGCGCAGCCAGACAGTCAGAGAATATGTGTTGGGATTCTTGGCCGGCCTGGATAGTACAGCAGCAGCAGCAGAAGCAGACTCTAATGTGATTATGGCTTTTAGCTGGAGATTTGCAGGGACACTTTCCTTCGAGGCGTCATTAGCTCTCACTCTCTCACTTCACGGCCCTCGCTGGTGAACGACACGCATGGGCACACGCCAACCCACAAGCCTACCGAGCGCCAACGCACACACAGCAGGCACACACGCACACAGCAGGCACACACACACACAGCAGGCGCACACACACACAGCAGGCGCACACACACAGAGCAGGCACACACACACACACACACAGCAGACAGAAACATACACACACAGATATAGTAGGCACACACACACACTAGTTTCAGAAATTAGACAGACTGAACCAGTTCTGCACATCATGAGGCAAAAGAAATCACTCAATTAAGCTGTGGTAGACAGTCATTTCAATGGGTAATTCAAATCACTTTGGTTCAAATCTTTTTTTTGGTTAAGTTGTTTGCCGAACCATGACGGCAATTAGAACGCCCATACTTTCTCATTACATTATGCAATCAAGCCGAGGTTCAACCAAGCCCCTGTTACATACAATTTTAAAAACCCGGAGCTACCGGTCATCAGATGATACTGGCTGCTGCTGACAACTGTCCTGTTTTAAGGGAGCTGTTTCCCTTGAAAACACATTCACCAAGCTCGGTGCACAGCCCACGGTGTCGCCCGAACTCCGGCTGCTTCTTAACTCTTGAGTGCGCCGGTTTCTTTCATAAGCCTCTGTTTATTAAAGCCCCGGAGACAGCCTGCCAGAGCGTCATTAAGGTCATCTCCCGATTGAGACGGGGGGAGAGGAGGAAGCGCACGGCCGCAAGCTGGTATTCGGCTTAGCAGTTCAGACGGACAAGAGACCACGCTGGGGACGGATCTGCCTCCTGATGTCATCGCCCGGGCAACTCGATTCGGTCGCTGTTATCTTGGTTTGCAGAGTCAGTTCATGCAAATAGGCGTGAAGAAAAATCCCGGAGAAAACTTAAAAGTCGTACACATTGTTTGAAACCAAAAGGGCTTTGTAGTTGTCATACCTTTCCCCCAGCATCTGAGCACCCACGCGCAACTCCAGTGTGTGTGTGTGTGTGTGGGTGTGTATTAGTAGGCACTGTGAGCATCACCGTACGCATCCCTCCTGTTGCCGTGGCTGTGCCTTCATTTCACGCTCTGCTGGCGCTGCCTGAATCCTCTTCCCACGGCTCATTATCGGCGCTGTTCAATGGGCGCGCGGCCCGGCTGGCGAGCACGCAGCCGCAAAACCCAATCATTATTCAAATACAGGCCTACAGGGGTCAGCGCAGACGTCACCACGCTTTTGTTTGTACTGTAGGCTATATTTATTACTTTCCCTTCCCAAATAAGTAAGAAAACCGCAACACAAGTCCGGCCTAGCCTGGATCAATGAGGTAGCCTACAGCTACTGGGATTGAGGGTGAATGCAGCGTCTGTTGTTGTCATAGTGGCATTATACCCACTCCCTGCTTCACACCCCTCTTGTTTTCCTTGGCAGGACTGAGTGTGCGCGGAGCCGAGTTCGGCCACCTGCCCGACAACATTACAGTTTTGGAAGGAGAAAGCGTCATTTTGAGGTAACTATTGAACCTACACCTGGGCTTGCTAATTACATGAAAAACGTGTTTTTCCCCCCCAGCTGTAGTGTTGGTTCGAATGCCAGTTTTCTGTCACAAGAAACTAGATCATGTGTCGCTAACTTAATATTTTACCTCTAGCCTATTAAATTGACAGTAAAATTGTCACTTAAGTAGACAACACTGCAGAACATTAGAAGAACTAGGCTGTTATATAGTCCTCATTTTCCCACAGTCAAGCTCCCCTGTTTGCTATATGGGTGATAGTAGCCTACATGTGATGTCACTGTCTCTAATTATGATATACCACCACACAGGACTTTTTTTGTACCTGAATACATCAATGAAACACTATTACTCAGGTATGTCCATAGGCTTAGCTGAGGCTGGGTAGGGACATCTAGTGGTTGGGGATCATACTGCCATCAAACCCTCCAGCCTGAATAGAAAGGGTGCTTGTAGATCAATAGAGTAGGATCTATGAGGCGAATGCTAATTCAAAACACTGTTTCTGCTGACACTGACATAGCATAAATTGGTAGTTTAAAGCTACCGGCTGTTATTACCCAGGTGACAACATTTGGTTTCACAGCCAGTTGGCAAAAACAATGACTGCAGAGTTATTCACACATTTTTGGTCTCTCTTGTCTCTACCTAAAATTAATTTCTAAAACTCCCAATACACATTTTAAACAAGACCCTGATTTTAAACAAGACCTCTGCCCCTCTCCCTCCATCTCTCTCTCTCTCTCTCTCTCTCTCTCTCTCTCCCTCCGTCTCTCTCTCTCTCCCCCTCTCCCTCCATCTCTCTCTCTCTCTCTCTCTCTCCCCCTCTCCCTCCGTCTCTCTCTCTCTCTCTCCCTCTCCCTTTGTCTCTCTCTCTCTCTCTCTCCCCCTCTCCCTCTGTCTCTCTCTCTCTCTCTCTCTCCCCCTCTCCCTCTGTCTCTCTCTCTCTCTCCCTCTCCCTCCGTCTCTCTCTCTCTCTCTCTCTCTCTCCCCCTCTCCCTCAGGTGTAAGATTGATGAGGAGGTGACCCACAAGGCCTGGTTGAACCGCTCCAACATCCTGTTTGCGGGGATGGACAAGTGGTCCCTGGACAAGCGGGTGTCACTGGTCAACAGCAACAGCAGTGACTTCTCCATCCAGATAGAGAAGGTGGAGGTGGCTGACGAGGGCATCTACACCTGCAGCTTCCAGGCCAACAACAAGCCCCGCATCGCCCTGGTCTACCTCATCATCCAAGGTCAGACCCTTTTTTTTTTTTTACATTGCTGGGTCAAGTATTCTTGCTCTGATTAATATCTCGCTTATCTCAAGGTGTGTCCCACCTGCTTTCAAACATGCTGTAGTGCATCCTCTCATCAAAAAGAAAAATTTGGACCTTACTCAACTGCAAACATTATTAGATCATTTTAGTATTTTGTGAAAAGGTTCAGTTTGGTTTTAAACCACACAATAGTACTGACACAGCCATTTTAAGAGTTTATATATAAGTGTTGATTCAAGGAACTTCCTTATATAAGTGCTATTAGATTTGACTGCTGCCTTTGACACTGGATCATAGGATCCTCTTATCACGCCTTGAACAATGCGTAGGTATCAAAGGTACTGCCCTCAAATGGTGTCAGTCATACTTGTCAGATACTGTAGGTGATTCTCTGTCCATCAAGGTGAATTCTCATCGACTGCGGACCCTCTTTCCTCTGGGGTCCCTCAGGGCTCCATTTTGGGTCCTATCCTCTTTTCATGCCCCTGGGGTCCATTTTTAAGAAACACAATATTCCTTTTCATTTGTTTGCTTATGACACACAACTGTACAGTATACTGTATGCCTATAAAAGGAACAAGTAAGGATTATACAACGTTCTTAATCTCGGTGAACGCAAGACTGAGATCATTTTGTTCGGACTACCTGACCTATTGAATGACACTGATGGTACTCTTAGCCATTTAGCTCCCCACAATCGATCTTTTGTTAAGAATCATGGTGTCATTTTTTACAGCTCTTTTAATTTCGATTAACATTTCAGTTCTATCGAGAGTTATTCACGCTTTTATTACCTTTCCATTAGACGACTGTAATTCTTTATATGTTGGTGTAGAACAGTTGTCTCTCCGTCGTCTGCAGCTAGTACAGAATGCAGCCACTCGTCTTTTGGTAAAAGAAAGCATGATCACATAACACCTGTATTAGCCTCCCTTACCTGGCTTCCTGTCCGCTTCAGATTTGATTTTAAGATGTTGTTGTGCCGCCCTATCTAGCAGAGACACCATCAAAGTCCAGTCAGAGCACTGAGGTCGACCAAACAATTCCAACTGGATGTTCCGAGATCTAGGTTCTAAAATACAGGTGTCCGAGCCTTTGCGATGGCTGCCCCTAATCTCTGGAGCAGTTTACTTATCCACATAAGAACTGCCCAGGCCCTAGGAGTTGTTTTAAGTCGTTGTTAAAGATCCACCCACCTCTTCTCGTTGGCATTCAATTCGAGTTGAGCTAGATCCCTCAACGCCATTTTAAGCGCCGGGCGACAGCGTAGGGCGAGAGCTAATGTTTTCAATGGCGAGACCAAGTGCTTCCTGTACTTCTAACGACTGAACATAGTTGTAACAACATTGGGGATAACCTAAATGTTAATTTCCATCATTATCTTCTGAGTAAAATACAAATTATTAGACTATGTAGCCTACGGATATGGACCCGAATTCATGACTCGGCAGACCGGGTCAGAAGTGGAAGTTAAACATATAGCCTAAGTGCTTATCAAAAACGGCAAACAGACAAGCGCTTACTTCTAACAAGTAACAACATACAGTAGAGGATAGCCTACACTTGAATTATTATTATTATCCTCCGACATGCGACTTGAATTGCATTCCTTCGTGAGTGAAAACGAGTGCACCCCACCCTGCGGCCATCCCACGTCTGGATATCGCTACGCCCCGGAGGTCGTGCGCCCCCTCGCGACGCTCCGCCCTAATGAGGATTCCATCCCATAGTAAAAGCATGGAGTACATGGACAGCCCCTAACACAGGCTTACATAAGAGCGCTCAGAGGAATACTGGGAGGGGTGGGTTACATTGGGGGGAGGGGCGGCCACACGGTCCGACCGCCTGGCTGAATGACTGGAAGTGCAGGACAGGGGAGGGGTGATGTCCGAGGCGGCAGGCTGAGTGAGTGAGAGTTTGACTGATGTTGAGTGACGTGATTTATTGGCGCCCGACCGGCCGCTCGCTTGATGGATTGCGGACCTTTTCTCCTGGCATTTGTCAATCGCTATGTATATTGCAGCCCTGTATAGTGTATATCGCACAGAGGAATGCAAGGCTAGTGGAATAAAAGTGAAAACATCTTGTGCGTGTTTGTGTGTGTGTGTGTGTGTGTGTGTGTGTGTGTGTGTGTGTGTGTGTGTGTGTGTGTGTGTGTGTGTGTGTGTGTGGGAGGAGCGGGGGTTATATCAATCTAGCTCTGCAGCTCCAGCCGTGTTCAGTTGGAGAGGGGGTGGGGGGGGAGGGGGCACACAGGGAGCGTTCAGCTGCTTCCAGACGGACTACTCAAACAAAGCCAGCGGCAAAAAAATCACAGGCTTCCGCCCCCCCTGCGGTGCCCAGCCCAGTCGCAGATGACCATATTTACTCGTCTCTACGTTCCCAATTTC
>NC_140243.1:18386874-18466874 GCF_949987555.1 Borostomias antarcticus | reverse complement strand
CCAAAGCTATGGAACACAATAGCCTATAAATATCAGGGAAGCCAGTTCGCTAAATACTTTTAAAATAAACTAAAAATGTATTTCTTCACTTTAGCTTTTATCTACTGTAGCTCCTTTTGCACTTGCTTGCTACTGCAGTTCTTTTTAAATGTTGTACCTGTAGTCTGTTGGAAAATAGTCACACCATTGGGTTAAATGCCCATCTATTGGGAGAAAATAGAAGTGCTATTGGGGAAAATAGCCAACTATTGGGGACAGATTAGGTGTGGGTTTTAGTAGTTTTTATTTCCATCCTATGATTTGAGTTTTTAAAATGTATTTTGATTTCTTTTATCTTTGTATTGTTTTTTAGTGTTTTATTACTTACAGTATTTTCTCTGCTTTTATGTTCATGTTATGTCTATTTTTATGTCTAGTTTTATGTTTAAGTTTTATTGTTTAGCCTTTGGTTAAATGTTTACCCCTTGTGGTTCCTTTAACTCAACTCAACTTAATTTATAGAGCGCTTTAAAAACAACCATTTAACATTTGAAGAAACTGATGAAACCTCGATGTTACATACACCTGTGGCATTTACATGCAACCCTTGATTGCTTGTCAGTGTGAAACCATCTATAGCTTCTCACATGGCAGGTAGCTCAACAAGAATTCAAGCCCAGGGGTATGCAGAATAAAAATGCTAATGTCACAGCTCAATGCCTGAGTATGCATGATTTTTAAAATATTTTAATTAAAGATTTAAATTATATTCTGGGCAAATATATGAGTACACCCTTGTGTATTTGTCATTGTCTCCTCATCATATTTTTCCTTGTCTTCTACCACGCTTCCTCATAGTTTTGTTGTATTGTGGCAGCCTAGGGGAGAGGCCACAAATGCCAAAATGGCAGTGGCACACAGACAAAAGAAGCAAGTTGCAGAAAATGGCCAGAGGTTGTCTCTTTAATACGTAAACTTAACTTAGTGTTACAAATGAAAGATCTCAAACAAAATCCACACATGAGGCAGCATGCTTTCTGCCTCACCCCTCTTCTCCCAGGCTTCTTCAAGGCCTGGGTTTTCCAGTTTTTGGTGAGGGGATGTGGCTGGTCGCTAGGTGTGGACAATCATCCCAGGTACAGTCATTCAGCTCTCTAACCCACAACCTGTGGGGTTCTGGGAACTGCAGCTAGCGGCCACTTTGGGGAACAGGTGGCCATTTTGGGCTGTGACGGCGCCTGGTTGCCACAGTATTCTATCACGGAGGCGGCGGCACGTAGCTCAGGAGGTAGAGCGGCCGGCTGGGGATCGCAAGGTCCCTTGTTCGATCCCAGCTCCTGGCGTTGTGCCAAAGTGTCACTTGTCCTCCGAAGTGTCCTTGAAATTGCTCACGTGCGGCACGGTGGCATAGTACCTAGTACTGTTGCCTCACAGCAAGAAGGTCTCCGGTCCTTTCTGCGTGTTCGCTAACGCTGTCTGTCCCTAACCCCCGGGTTGACCCACTTGGTTGACCCCGGGGTGCGTCCCCTGCACGCTGCCTAATGTCTGCTCCCAGCTGCCCTTGGGGGAAGGATGTCGGGATGGGTTAAGCGCAGAGAACATTTAATCTCCACATCTCCAGTGTGCTGTATGATAAATAAAGATTCTTCTTCTTCTTCTATCAAAATCCAATCATGTTTTCATGTAAAACAAAATGTGTGCTTATGTACAGTAGTTGGACTGAACCAATTTCAATATGACATTTTAATATGACATCCACTCCCAATCTTCAACTCTCAGCAACACACAGCTAAGATGCATTATTTGGCTAGTTAGCAACAGCATGGCATGTCTTTGGTGTTCGCATTACATTAGTCACTTAACTGACACTTTTATCCAAGGTGACTTACAATAATTGTATTTAACATAGGAAGTTAGTGTACTACTATTCACCAGAACTGACGAGTGCATACATGATCCTTTCTAAACAAGTTACTAAGAGTATAATCTAGTGCTTAAGGTAAAGTGCCAAAATAAATAAAACAAAAAACAATAGGTGCTTAAGAGAGACAACCCTGGTAGTATTTCTTGAAGATGTGAGATTTGAGCCTATGGTGAAATATGAGCAGTCCTGATGTTGGGGGTCAGTTCACTGTGTGGCCAGGTCAGAAAAGAGCTGTGGCCATGTCAACCTCAAACCTTGTTCCATCTCACTGTAGCAGTTAACAGGAAAACATATCATATAGCACCAGTTTGTGTATATATGTGTACACCTAGACACTTGTATATTTCATTTGTCATTTGTCTCCTTCTTCCTCTTACTCCGCCCGGCCCTGACCCAGTGCTGCGCAGAAGCTATAATAATAATAATTATTATTATTATTATTATTATTATTATTGCATGTGCTCTCCTGCAGAGTTCACTGCATGGGTCATAAATTAAACGGATGGATGGATACAGTAGATAGATAGATGGATAGATAGATAGATAGATAGATAGATAGATAGATCGATCGATAGATAGATAGATAGATAGATAGACAGACAGACAGACAGACAGACAGACAGACAGATAGACAGATAGATAGATAGATAGATAGATAGATAGATAGATCCCTCCCTCCCTCCCTCCCTCTGTCCCCCAGGCGGAGTTGGGTGTTCAGCCTGCCTGACAGAGCTGTCAGTGGGGAGCCATGTTTATTAGGCTAATCGTATGAGTGAATAACATTGCTGTAAACCCCTTGTGTGAGCTCGCTGGGGTGGCGGCCGCCAACACAGCCGGCGTCACAGCTGCAAATAATCTTCTCCAGCTCAGTGGCCGCGCTAATAATCCTACAGTATAATCTTCAATTAGAAGCGCCGCTGTAATCTCTGACAGGAATTATTGTGCCATTTAGTGTCTTTTGTGTGTTCTAGGTCAGCGATTGCTTGCGCGCGCCGTTGTATGTGTGTTTGCGCATGTGAAGGTCTACTGGTTGGTGTTGGTTTTGTGTGTTTGTTTGTTTTTTTAAGGGCAGGGCGTGAATGACAGTTACAGAGCTGGATTTCCTTGTTAGTGGTGAGATTATGTACTATGTCATGTTCCACAGTCTGGCTTCTTTAATGGGGTAAAAGGCAGGGAGGAAATCTCTATGGTTTAGGAGGCTTTGCGACAGCTGGTTGAGAGGACATAGTGGGGCTTCCTCTCTCTCTCTCTCTCTCTCTCTCTCTCTCTCTCTCTCTCTCCCTCTCTCTCTCTATCCTAATCTCTCTCTCTCTTTCTGTTGCTGTCATTCTTATAACACTTCCATATCCATTCTCTCTCATGTGACAGCAATTTCTTTTCCCCCGTCCCCTCGATTCTCTGCGACAATTCTGTCGTCGTCTGCGCCACGTAGCCCAAGGAAGACGAGGGCCTTCGAGGTGCAAGACAGACTAATTCGTTTTTCAGGGGACACCTGGGAGTTTGTCAACACCAAATAACAACCAGATACTCCTCTCAGCGCACCGTGACGCACACACACACACACACACACACTTCCTGTCGAGACGTCGTGCACGTCAACTGTTGCAAATACATCTTTATTACTCCAGAGAAGCAGAGGTCCTCATCCTTTGTAGTCATCTCCTCATCCTTTGTACTCTCTGGACTCTCCCTCTCATGGAGTTTCCGACAAACACAAAAACGACTTCATCCGAGTGTCTCGGTGTGACGCCTCCCACTCTGCCTGCCTATTGGCCAGCCTGGGTGCTCCTGTGGAGTATTGGCAGAGTGGACAGGTCGTCGATGATCCGGAACCAAGCTGTGACTTACACGTTTCACACAAACGTGCGCGCAGACGAACGTCAGCCTGTGATAACCTCTGACCCCATGCCACCGTGCGCACCCACAGATGGCGTGATCAACGAGGGCGAGTTCCTGGACATCACCGAAATCAAGAGGCAACAGGCCGGGGAGTACGAGTGCATCACCAACAACGCCGTGGCTCCACCTGACAAGCACAAGGTCAAGGTCGTCGTCAACTGTAAGTGTCCTGTCACTGCCACGATTCGTAATTCAGTACCTCCTGACCCACCCCCCCGAGACAATGTAATGTAAATTATGTGTTAATGCATGAATATGTATGTATTTATGCGCATACATCTTAATTCGTGTTCACAGCAGGGGCTTTTAGACCTTGGGGGAAGAGATTGACCTATCACAACGGTGAGTCGGCATTCATGCGTAGACGCCTTTGTCTCTCCCTCCCTCCCTCCCTCTCCCCTCCCTCTCTGTCTCGCCCAGACCCGCCCATGGTCACAGACGTGAAGAACATGCCCGCCCAGCTGGGCAAGACGGCCATCTTGCGCTGCGAGGCGATGGCGGTTCCCACCGCCTCCTTTGAGTGGTTCAGAGACGACCGCAGGTGAGAGGCGGGGTCCGGTTCCAAACCACACAAAAAAAAAAACTACCCCCTGGGCAGATCCAGATCTGGGAGGAGTGGATATTATTACAGGAAATGCGAGACAGTGGTAGAAGGCAGAGGGGAGGGGTGGGATGCTCTCTGGGGGGCGTGTTTGTAGTTAGCAGTCTGCCGCCGTAATCAAGTGTGATATCAGGTTGTCGTCTCTACTTCCTGTCAATTCTCTCAACCTCTCTCTTTCTTCCTTTCTCTATTCAACCTCTCTCTCTCTTCCTCTCTCTCCCTCTCTCTCTCTCTCTCTCTCTCTCTCTCTCTCTCTCTCTCCTCTCTCTTTATCTCTCCCCTCCAGGCCAGTAGAGAGTGATAACACACTTAGGATCAAAAACGAGAAGACACGTTCTCTGCTGCTCTTCACCAACGTGACAGACAAACACTTCGGCAACTACACCTGCTTCGCCTCCAACCGGCTGGGGGCCTCCAACGCCAGCATGCTGCTGTTCCGTGAGTTACGCACACACACACACACACACACACACACACACACACACACACACACACACACACACACTTTTCCAGGACCATTTTAGCTCCCTCTACTGCACACAAGCCCACATAAAAATAGTCTCCTGCACATATTCTCTGGGAACCATAATAGCACATACCCACACATAATCACACACTGCGTCGGCCCATTCTCCATCTCTCCGTTTGCCTTTTGTCGCACTGCTCTCTGAGCTCTGCTCCCGCCTTCCCCCATCCTGCTTCCCTCCATTTTTTATTCTCCGCCCCATTACGCCAAAAGAGCTTGTCTTGCCCATTTTTCTCTCCCCTCTCCGTCTTCCTCCTCTTTCTCTCGCGCTCTCTCTCTCTCTTCCCCCTCTCTCCTATCTCTCTCTTTCTTTCTCTCCCTCTGTCTTCCGCTCTCTCTCTCTCTATTGCTCTCTCCTGTCTCTCCCCCTCTCTCTCCCTCTGTCTTCGTCTCTCTCTCTTCCTCCATCACCCCCTCTCTCTCCCTCTCTCTCTATAACTCTTTCTCCCTCTCTCCCTCTGTCTTCCTCTCTCTCCCTCTCTCTCTCTAGTCCTCTCTCGCTCTGTTTCCCCCCTCTAACTCGCTCTCTCTCTCCCTCTGTCTTCCCTCTCTCTCTATTCCTCTCTCTCCCTCTCTCTCTCTCTAGTCCTCTCTCCCTCCGTCTCCCCCCTCTAACTCGCTCTCTCTCTCCCTCTGTCTTCCTCCTCTCCATCTTTCTCTGTTCTGTCCTGTTGTCCCAGTCATCCCTCTCCCCTCTACAGGCTCACATTAACCCTCCCCAATGAGCCGTTCCCCACCTCCCGCTCCCTCTCTCTCCCTCTCTCTCCCTCTCTCTCCGTCTCTCTCCCTCCGTGGGCAGACAGACATTTCCATCTTAAGTGAGTCTCTCGCCTCCTCCCTTTCGTCTTTCATTCCTTCGCCCATTATCTCGGCGAGCCTCCCTCCAATGACTCACTCTCTGCGTGGCCGCTGTACGCCCGCCCCTCGCCCCCCTCTCCCACACCCTCCTCTCCTCTCTTTCTCCTCCGCCACCTTCATCTCTCCATCATCCGTCCTTCTCCTCTAATGAACCAAGCTTGTCCCAGATGGGACCCGGAAAACAAGATCATCGTCTGATAGTTTATTTCCTGTTGTTGTTGTTGTTGTTGTTATGTTTTCCCACCTCGTCCCTGACTGTCATTGCTCCAACACACCCCCCCTCTGGTTTTATTCCCGGGGAGGTAGGTAGCCCAGTGATTAGTCATAGCCTACCGCTATGCCCTTGAGCAAGGCACTCAACTCCAACACTAGCTCATGGTTGGAAGTGCGCTTAGGATGAAAGTGTCTAGCCTAGTGAGACCATCCGGAATCTCCCGGGTTCTTCAGTCTCTCCCCACAGATCGGTCTGGACTTCCAGCTGTCTAGAACCATTTCCCTCAGAGCACTGTTACATCCTGTGTATTCTGTGTTTGCATGTATCGTCCCTACGTTGTTGTGTCCCTCCTCTCAAGCTCACACGGGTTGATATGGTTGGCCTGTTAGCTGGTCCCACCCTCCTGTCTACCGTCAAGCCAGTCAAGCCATTCTTCAGCCAATCAGCGTCGGGTCCGCCAGCCATTTAAACCCGCGGTTCCCACGCGCTGCTCGGGCACCTTTTCCTTTGTTTGCTTGTTAGTTTGTTTGCTGTCTAGTCTCCCATTGTTTTATTGCTTTTATTTTAGTTCTAGTGACACCAGGTTATGTTAGAGCCGGGTGCCACCCTTATATTTTGGGAGTAGACTAGGTGGGATTTGTTAGGGACAGTTAGCTACGATATGTAGGTCTGCTATAGGGCAGGTACAGTAGGAGCAGTCTAGCATGGGGTGTTTGTTACTTTATTTGCTTTGGCATCCGCGCATAATATTCCCCTGTTTTCTCTGTGTCCTGTTACCTTGTTTACTTGTTTGTTAAATGTCCCTTGTTAGTCCCCTTATAAATAAATTATCATTTTTGGGCATTTCTAGTTACGTTTCCAGGCAGTCGTTTTTGGTGTGATATATGTTTACGTACCCTCTACCCCTAGACCGAGCTATCCATCTTTGGTGCGTAATAGTACATTTTGGCCAGGCCAATCAGGGAACTGCTGTTCCGTCTCCCAGTAGAACACAGCCCCTGATTGGTTCCTGTAGTTAATGTGAGAAAATCTGAATCCGTTTATTGCCAGGCAGTTTTTTCAACACTATACAAATAAAGTTTGATTTGATTCAACGTACTAGGAACTTGCTTTCGGCCGTGGTGCATAGCGACCTGCTGTTCTGCGTCCCAGTAGAACACAGCCCCTGATTGGTTCCTTTAGTTGATGCGTGAAAATGAAACAGAGGCCGCTAGCAAAACAGCCTCTTGAGTCGTGAAGAAGCATTCACGTTAGTAGAATAAACACAGCCATACGTGCAGCTATTGCAGAAGTAGACTCGGTATTAACAATTAAACAAGAATGCACTAGCTGTTTCTCGGAGGAAAATATGTTTTTAGACACTCTTCCGACTGGATTTGGCAAAAGCTTTGCTACCCTGATTGGCGGAAGGAGTTAGTTTGTCAAGGCAAGTACACCCACCCATTGAAATAGTTGGAAATAGGTGGAATGCCAGACTGATCTGCAGAGAGAAACTGCATGTGAGTTCGCTAATTCAGGATGGTCTCACGAGGCTAAAAAGCATCTGCTAAATGATTAAAATGTAAATATGCCTCTCCTTGCTCTCCGCCATTCTTGCGTCTGATATGAAAGTTGATGAGGTGATTATTCCAAGCACTGCTTGGTCTACCGGTGTCTTTAGGGCACTCTGGTGGAATCAGCATCCAAACTCCTCTTCTCTCTCCTCCCTTTCTCCCTCTCCTTTCATGCCCCCCCCCCAGGGCCGGGAGCGGTGTACGGGCGGGGGGTGGCCCTGGACGCCGGGGTAAGTGTGGGCCTGGGCCTCTGGATCTGCGTCTCCGTCTCCTTCCTGCTGAAGGTCTAAGCCCCCCTGGGAGGATGGGGGCGGAGGGAGAGACCCCATCCGAGGATGATGGAAAATGAATTTCTTTAATTACGAACCCATCACTGTGAACAAACAAAAAGAATTATGCATTATTCCAGGAGCCATTTGACACATCACATCACATCACACACACAACAACCCCCCCCCCCCCCCCCCACACACACACACCTCCTTTCACGACCCCCTGTTACCCACACACCACTCCCACCACCCCATACACACACACCATGAGGGTCCTCATGTTGATGTCTACGACGTGTATATTAATGATGATAACTGATGAGAAAATAGATATTTACGAACGGGATGATCTATAATGTATTTAATTTGAATAATGGCTCATCGAAATGACCGGCCACTGGGACATGATTGTGAGAATAGCTGTTAACCACCCTGGTGTTTATAGATAGAAGTGTGCTAATGATTCTGTGGGAGTTCTGGCGATGCCGAGTCATGTGACCCCCGATGCAAGCTGTCCATTGGCCGGTTGGCTGTGTGACGTCCGACCCTCAGCTCACACACACACACATGTACGGCTTTCTGATTTGAACCCGCGTGACAGTGTATCTAGACACGGCTGCTATGAATGATGTCAAACGCATAAGGGGTGGGCGGTGAGGGCGGAGCCGCCTTTGCCCCCTTAATTGTAGTCATAGACCAAGGCACCGGCCAGAAGACCCCCTCACCCCCCAACCCTTTTGATCCCCCCGCCGTGTACTGTCCAGCCCCGCCCCCCTCCTCCCACTCCTCCCTCATCACCAAGGTGGTCCATGCCCCGCCCCCACTCCCCCCCCCCACACACACACCCACCGTGTAAATACATGAAGTACAGAGGTCATGCCCGTGACTTTCAGCATCTAGCTAAACTACATTACCCATCAACCCCCCTCCCCCCCCAACCCCCTACTCCAGCCTTCAGAACCAGGAAGAGGCCGTGGAAATGACAACGGTGTCCCCTGTTCCGAAGCTGCTGTTCCCATCCGCCTTGTCGCTTGTTGATAGCATGTACTGGTTAGAGATGTTCCTGTCGTGATGTCCATCCCCGCCCCCCCCCCCCCCCCCCACCACCTCTGTCCCTCTCTCCCTCTGCCCCTCCCACCACCCCCCACCCCCCCATACACACACCCCCTCCACCCTGCATTGTGTCGTTCTACTCTGCAAGGTTAACTGCTATTACTTTTTTGGTGTTGATAATAATAATACTGATGATGATGTTAATACGTATTTGAATAATATGAATCGTAATTCCGTGTGAGAAAAAAAAAAAAGAACGCAAACAAAAAAGAGTTGTAACGATGATGATGATGAGCCGTCCGTGCGACGACTATTTTGTACTTTGCTCTGACGAAAACCACACTCATTGAACAAGGACAAAAAGAAGCTGTAAAGTTTTCAGTGACGTGCTCTATTTTGCCATGACAAGCTTTTTAAAAGAATATGTTTAAGTGACCCAAGGGATTCTTTTCATCTAAAAGTGAAGCAGTCGACGTGATATAATTTGTAACATTTATGTGTTTTAACGTCGTTTATTTTGTTGTTTTTTCTTCCCATGCTGTTAACTGTATAATACTGTACTGTAAGTGTGTTCACCCGGCCGTCAGAGCATATCTGTCTCTTAACATCTTAACACCAGCTAGATACATGATCTGAAGTGATGTGAAGGCCCTCGCCGTCTCCCCGTACGTCGAGCGCTGTGCGGTTCCACCGGCGAGAGATAAAGCTGTAATTAGCCGTCACCTGTGGCTGGCTGAGCGTGGCGCCCAGGCGTCCCCTGTCCCTCCCGCCGGCCACCGACGCCGCTCCCCATAAATCAAAGTCTCGCCACTGACAGGCCGCTCCACGAGGACGGGCCCCGGGTCCCCCTGCACTCCTGCGCGACCACTGTACCGACATGGGCCCCCCCAACCTCCCTCGCCCCCCCCCCCCCCCCCTCCCCCTTGGCACAATTATCCACCCACTTACCTGCTCAGTCCTGCAGGGGGATGCCTGCTGTTCTGCCGTCACGCTCACTCTCTCTCCCTCTCTCTCTCTCCCTCTCTCTCCCTCTCTCTCTCTCTCTCCCTCTCTCTCCCTCTCTCTCTCTCTCTCTCTCTGCCGTTTTGACTCCTCCGCTGTGTCTATATGCAAACTCCCTTAGTGAACCCGGGAGGGGGGAACGGGCCCACACCAGAAGCCCCCCTCCCGATCACAACCGCTCCTGCGACAGGAAACAGGAAGCACTTCGCCTCAGTAAACGGCGAGTCATCATCACCATCTGAATGTCTTTTTTTTTTTCGATTTTGTTTCAAACCAACCAGCAATAACCCTTGACTCTACTGTGCAAACGGCATCAGATACGGTTAAAGCTGTGCTATCTTATTTTTTATTTTTTTTTCAAGATTGTCGCCACTAACAAGCTATACAAAATGAAACGAGTTTGTTTGTAGTCATATTACTTTGTACAGTATCCCCCCTGAGATGATGTGAAACGCTGGTGAATTCAAATAGCTCTTTCACAGAAGCTGTAGTTCCTCTAGAACTATTCACATATGGACCTCTCACTGTGGAGTGAGATGTTGTGGTCAACCCTGCGTCGATGTCCAATGCCCTCAGCGTTGTATCCAGTCATGGGTTATCTGAGCAGCAACACACAAACCACTTGTGTACGACCTCTTGCTCAGAGGACAATGATGAGTTTAATATCAAGCACAAGAGCATATTATTTGGTCAATGCTTCTGTTTTTCTCTTTCAGTTCTCTCTGTCTCTCTCTGTGTCTCTCTCTCTGGCTGTCTCGGTATCTCTTTCGCGCTGCCCGGCTGTCAGTCTGCTCCTTTTCCTCATACTCTGTCCCATGCCAGTGCCCAGCTTTGATTGTCGGTGGTATCAACATCTGTATGTACATACTCTGTCCTTGATGAAGAAAAAGAAACTAAAGAAAAGAACAAAAAATACAGAAAAACACACTGTCATGTTTCTCAATGTGGGTTTGAAAAAAAAAAAGCACGTCAATGTTCGTTATGGGTGGATTATGAATAAAAAACAACTGTATATTGTATTTGGGTTCAAGGGTGGGGGGGGGGCAGGCGACATGAATCTAGTCCTTGGAAATGAAGGCGGGCATTTGTTTAAAAAAAAAAAAAAAGAAAAGAAAAATGAAGAAAAAAACAAACTCAAATGAGTTGAGTGTCTCCATGAGTTCTCCATAGATTTGATGACAGCGCACTGAGCAGGGGAGAGACAGAGGACTGGGATGGAGGTGGATGGAAAGAGGCAGCGAGCACTTGGGCTTTTCATTTGAAAGTGACGTCTCCACAGAGAGCGGGAGGACGCTCCAGACTGTCCAGACAGAACCAGAACCAGAGGGAGGAGGGACCACTCTTACTAGACAGGAAGCTCTCCGGCGGGGAGGGGGGGGGGGGGGGGGGGTAGGCTGTCTGAAGCACTGTAGAGGCTCAGATCAAGGATTCCCTAAAATTACGCCACGGCTGTCTCTGTCCTCGAGGGAAGGGGTGCTGCGGCCATGTTTATGATCTCTAAGAGCATTAGTACAGCCTTGATCACACACTGTCTGGCCCGCTTCTAGGGTATACTGTAAATATCCTTAAACGAGAGGCATGGTGTTGTTTTCAACCCTGTGAGAGTATACCAAACTAGAAGACTGTCCGTCTGTGGATGGGATACAGCAGAGGGCCACGTCAATTTGACTTCCTAATCTCATTAACTTGCAGTGGCACTCTTGATTAATGTTCTACCTTGCTTGAGCCATATTGAGACTGATCTAAACACAGATAAATATAACTATTCACTCTGTGTGGATTTTGGATTTATCTCAGAATATATCTGAGATCATTATAGAGGTAGAGTGATGGGGCAGAGTACAGTAGTAGTATGTAAACCCAGCAAAGGTTTGAATGTACTGTTTTATTAAGTTCTACTTGCGTTAGATCACGACACCATATAACTTTACAGCCGAGAAACATTCCACAGATCCTCAACAGATTTTCAATCCCAAATACAATGGTTAATCAATACATTCCACAGACCCTCGACAGACTTTCAATCCCAATTTGCAATGGTTAATCAATACATTCGACGGAACTTCTTGGAATAGAGCCATTTCTCCCAGACCTGCTTTACCAGGGTCCAAAGACTATTGATCAGGTGTCTATAGAATGGTCTTAGAATAGAGAACATAATTCATCACGTCTGATACACGCCGCCCCTAATTGCACATTGATTTTAGGCCCTTCTGTGAAACAACTTGAGCCAAGCTATAATGTCGCTTCAGTAGACTCTGTTCAGAGGAAGACAATGAAGAACGAGCAATTTCTTTTCTTTTCTAGTCTGTTTAATGAGAACTCGAGGCAGTCTTTTGTCTTGTTCTTCGATAATTATATTTCAACAGTGGGTTCTAATGGCACCTATTCTATTGCATTATTAAATGTTGATTCTGGAAATGTCAGTACCTATCGATACTATGTATCTGTATGTCTGACAAACATCGCCAGCTCTTTAGATGTAGCGTAGAATGTAGAAAGATACAAATATTGAATAAGAGAGAGAGGAAGAGAAAGAAAGAAAGAAAGAAAGAAAGAAAGAAAGAAAGAAAGAAAGAAAGAAAGAAAGAAAGAAAGAAAGTAGTCAGATATTATCAGCGTTATCTAGGATCAGTACTGTTACTTCAGTATATACTGTATCTGAGATGAGAAACTCAGATTGTATGCAACAATGTGCCATCGTCCTTCACAACACAGCACACATGATTGGCATGCATTTTCCTAATTATCTTTTGTTTACTATCTAACAGGCTTGTTCCGTTCTTATGAGCAAAGTCAATGGAGTGAGTCTAGCAAGCTCCAGCAATGATTACCACCCATAATGGGTGAATCAATAGGCTGCATGTTAGACAGAGATATTTGTGGAAAATAGGACATTATAGGATAAACATGCTTCACATTACCTGGAGATGATAATGGTATTTGCAATAGGTACAAAAAAGTAAATAACGTCTTTAACAAATCTATAGATATTCATGCGGGTTATTATTCATTACTACTGCATGTGCCCGTTAAAAACTCAAGAACCGAACCTGCACATGCCCGCTCAGTGTGCGTGTCCAAAAGATCTCCTGTTATACAATATCTATGATATGGTGATTTGATAGCTTACGTAGAATTACAATTTGTATTATGCACATGCCCGTTCACTGTGCATGTTCAAGTCAAGTCAAACTTTATTTTCATTAACATTCCACCTGTGCATGACGTAGCCTTCCATACAGGGAATAAAACATAGCTTCTCTCAGACCACAGTGAAACATGTAAAGGACGACCAAAGCATTGTGATCAACTTCATACAGGGCTGGGTGTGACTGCATAGATATGTATGCCACCCAGTGCAGCACATTGTGAAAGAAGTCAGAACTCTGGAGCAGTACAATGACACTTTATGTTAAAATTAGCATAACATACATCTTCTCAGCTTCAGAGTCGACACTGCACTTTCCCTGTGTCCTGAGCAATTATCTGCCGCATATCAACTTCATACAGTGCCAGGTTCTGGAGATAATGATGAGACAGGCAGACATGCAGACAATAGACACACAGGATTCCTGCCTTTGTAGTTAAATTAGATGTAGGTATGTAGGTGATAGATACAGTAGATAGATAGATAGATAGATAGATAGATAGATAGATAGATAGATAGATAGATAGATAGATAGATAGATAGATAGATAGATAGATAGATAGATAGTCATTCTGTGATAGTCATATTGTAGTAAGTGTGCAGTGTCTGATTATTTTCGTGTGAAATCCAGCAAGTTCTACATATGGGAAAATATATTATTATTCATATGAATATTCTTGTTACTGTACAGAACATGGGCCACAGGGCTAACAATGCTCTCCACACGCCAGCCAACTACAGAGAGCACTGGCATGCCAGGCAACAATGGAGGCACCCGCTGGCCTCCTCACTCATTAGACCCCCACTTACACCTTGACACGCCAGCACCCCCATTACCTGGCCTTTTGTGGATCACCAACCAGCCTCTGCAATTTTGCTTGTCAATCAGCCAGGGTAAGTATCGGTTGTGAGGTGCTGAGGATTGGCAACGGAGCCCTCTCTCTCGACAGCACCGCCCTGGCGCTGTGGCTCGCACTCATGCCCTTTCACAAGACGAGTCAGGAAAGACTTGAGTCCGCGTCAGGTTCCAGCTGTCATCGCTGTGTGGGAGGGGACTAGATGCGTGCCAGGGTATAAGATGATGAGTCTGTATACTATAGTTCCCCCAGAGCAAATTGAAACTGTGCAAACGGCAATAACATGCAGGCAATCACAATGCACAAAGAAAAACGCTGTCAGAGACGTTAATGAAATCCCGTGGATCAGTCTGGAACGGTTGGTCGGTGATTGTTCTGTGAAGATGTCTTGCCTATCTCTCTCTCTCGCTCACTGCTGCTGCCGTCTTCCTCCTCCCTCCCTCCCTCCCTCCTCTTCCTCAGCTGTGTGGAGACAACCGGCCCCTCACTACCAGTCCCTCTGCCCTGTCAGCCCCCTGTTATAGGCCAGGACCCATATGCCCACCCTGTGTTATTGTTGTCTTGAATGTGTGTGTGTGTGTGTGTGTGCGTGTGTGTGCGTGTGTGTGTGTGTGTTCTCTGACCTTTACCTGGCCAGCATGTCGGTTTCTATCTACGCCCAGGTCTCAACCTGTGTTTTACTTTATCACAGTGACACCAATATAAACAACTGGACACAAACTAAAAAAAAAAACATTTGTCTTCCACCTCCACAGATTTATGTACCGTGTAGCGATGGTTATGACTCATTCAGTCTCCATGTTTGTATGTTTCTTTAATTTGTTTGTGTATTGTTTTTTTTTTTCAAAATCAATTGAGTGGAAAAAAAAGATATCAAATGGAGGGAGAAAAAATAAAATGATTTTTGTTTTTAACAGAACGCGCTGTTTGTGGTTTCCTGTCGTTGAGTGTCCTATTTTCTTGGCCCCTTTTCATCCACCCTGTGTGGATGAAAAGAACTGATGTCAGCTCAGTTTGGTCTTCTGCTGAGTAGTCTTGTACATTTGATTGTTGCTAGTACTGTACCACAAGTGGCCTAAATGCTTAAAAGGGGAATCTAAATATACTGATTGTACAGTAGTATCATGTCTGAATGAGCTAATTGAATAGCTGATATAGTGTGAAGTCCACAGCGAGCAAACTTTTGCAAAAAAAAGTTGACCACTACAATGCAAAGGAATGTGGAACCTTTTCCATTTCAGTGAAAGTGAGAGGGGACGGTTCCCATGTGTTAGTGTTCCGTGTGAACTACTGAACATTTACTAACGTTGCCTGCACTGAATGTTCACTTTACTCCAGGTGCAATACTGGACTACAGGATAACACTTTAGAATAACTACCCCTTACGAATAGTATATGACAGTTAATGAGTTATTGTAATTATGTGTTAAATGGTTGTTAGTAGTCAATGATTTACAGCCATCCTTTATAAATAGTTAATAGATCATCCACAAACTGTTAGCTAATGAGTTATTAATGAATTATTAAATGTTTGTTAATAGGTGGTTAGTGAACTATGACTTAAGCTGCAACTACTCCTCATTTAACACTTGTGCATAGTGCCCTTGGACCCGTTGTGGTTGTTCTCTTCTATCCATCCATCCATCTGTGTTAGTAAATGAGGAAAAGTTGCAACCTTAGAATAACATCCCAAAAAGGTTTATACCGCATGAACATGGTATTATCAAATATATTAACTGACTTTTACAAATTAGTTGATAATAATAACATACCAAAAATAACATTTGTAAACATTAGCAAATGAGCAGTAGTTGCAACTTTATAAATATAAATGCAAGGAATAACGGGGCCTACGCATCAAAGGCAATAAGCAAAACACGCCATAGCCACATTTGAGCTATGCCACAATTGATGTCAATGAAAAAACAATGAAAGCGCAATGGGGATGCTGTTTATTCTGAAAAATGTGTGTCCAATTAGTAGGTTGTAGATCATGCCATGACCTATCCATACAAGTAATATGAACCCCATTTGGCGAACGATTGTGTTTTAGCCACTTTTAAGCATTTTGGCTTGTTATACCGCCTCCCTGTGGCCAATCAGGTTCATCTTTCTCCAGTGACCATTAGGCATGCCCTCTTACCTCTGTACCAACTTAAAAAAAAAAAAAAACAGCATGGTGGTTAGGTCAGAACCGGAAATGAGCTCTCTAGCGCTCCCATTTGGTTTGATCGGGCCAATAATCCACGGTTAATGGGTCGTGATATCAGTACAAAGTTTTGTGGTGTTCTGTCCCACCTTCATGTGAAAAGCCACGCCCTCTGCAATATTCATTGGCTCATAGTGGCTTTTTTTAATAAACTTTTCAAACTTTTACCAAGATGGAACTTTAGATATTGGTCCCTAGATTGTGTCTATCGGGTTTCATACAGATTAGTGAAACTTCCTAGGAGGAGATAGATTTTAAGCATTTGTCATAAGATTCAAAATGGCGGGAAATCTAAATAACCAGAAGTTATGGGTTCTTGAGGCAAATTTGTTCCTCATGAGGAGGAGCATATGTGTGAAAAGTTTCATGACTATCTCTAACGGGGCATGAGATATGCTTGTTCAAAGTTCGCCATTTCAAATGGTTGCTATAGCGCCCCCTCTTAGCCAGTCGATGTGAGACTTGTTAGATGACTTCGGGGCACAAGTCTCTACCATTCTGACAGGTTTCGTAAAAAAAAAAGGCCAGTCGGCTAAAGGCTAGTTAATGCATTATTAAGCATTAAGTAACAGTTAACTAATGTCTCTATTAACCATTTACTAATGTTATTTATGTTAACTAAGGTTAACTCACCTAACCCTAACCCTAACCTTAACTAAGGTATTAATTAACATTAGTAACCTAACCTAACCCTAAATAAGCATTAGTAAACAGTTAACTAATGGTTTTGTGACCCTTATTGTAAAGTGTGACCAGTTTATTTGTATAGCACATTTCAGCAACAAGGTAATTCAAAGTGCTTTACATGAGACATTAAAAGCATAAAGACAGTGCAACATAGAAAAGGTTATATAAAACAAAATGCAAAAAAGGACATTCAAAACAAAATGCAGGAAAAATAGAATACAGGAATAAAAGTTACAGTACAGGAAAGGGGCTGCCATAGACTTCAATGGCAGAAAAAAAAAGAAAACCACCAATTATAAAAGGGTGCCTACGCACCTTCGGTGCTTGGCCCATAATAACATCCCAATAAGGTCTACAAACTATTGACATGGTCTTTACAAATAAATTGACTTACCTTTACATTATCATTTGTTACTCACATCTAAACATTGATTAATTTGTGTTCAGATGGGTCCCCTGATGGAAGGCCAGATAGAGCCACCTGTAGGTGAATTAACTATTAACAAATACGTAACAAATCATTAGTAAGTAGTTTACTGATCGCTTATTTATGTTCTAATCATTAACCAATTGCTAGCAAACATTTAACAAGACATTAATAACTCATTCATTAAAGGACAATGCTCGTTTTTGACAACCTGGACCTTATTTACGACATATTATAAGACGCTTGACTCACCGAGATCACTTTGTTGTAGTTCGGAGGCATGTAGAAGAAATTTAAAATCCAGCGCGAGCCCGTATATCCATGTAATGGCGGCGGACAGGGCACTTAGAATGCAGTTTCTAAAAATCTATTTTCTGCCGCGAAACGGTTGTTTTCATCAATCTGTCTTGATGAATCGCTAGTTGTGCTTACATAGAGCAAGCACAACTGGCTCGCGCTGGATTTTAAATTTCTTCTACATGCCTCCGAACTACACCAAAGTGATCTCGGTGAGTCAAACGTCTTATAATATGTCGTAAATAAGGTCCAGGTTGTCAAAAACGAGCATTGTCCTTTAACAGTTTATGGATGATCTATTGACTATTTATAAAGGATAGTCATTCATTGACTATTAACAAACATTTTACACAGCATTAATAACTCATTAACTAACCATTTGTGAATGATCTGTTAACTATTCATAAGGGATAGTTATTTTTAAGTGTTACCTGTTTCACACCAAACAAAAGTTCTCTCTTTACATTCAGTATAGATCCTCCAGTATTTTTTCAGTTATGTTGACAAGACTTTTGGAATAAATTAAGTATTAAGTAATTAAGTTTAATTTAGACTTTAATCACTGGAAATAGTTTTGACTCAAAACTTATCTACAGTAGTGTTCATAATGGTACAGTACTCACATTCAGTTTGCAAACGAATTAATTTCAAATTAAGGAGTGTCACAATCTGCACATTAGATATGTAAACAAATTAATGATTTTTTGCTACAGTATTTGTAATTAGCTGACAGTTTCCAGTGCGTTGATCTTCTCGTCATTGAGAAACAGACAGTATTTTGCTTACTGGTGCATTGCGGTTTCTGAAGACACTAGGCCTATTGTCAGCAAAGGCACTGAGACATTTAATCTTTCACGTAACAGGCAATGAGCTTTGTCTTTGTTCTCGAGTATGACCTACTAATGAGCCCATCACCCTCCACCTGAACTAACAAACAAGCTGACAACATCACATTCAGCAGGACAA
This sequence comes from Borostomias antarcticus, assembly GCF_949987555.1. NCBI lineage: Eukaryota > Metazoa > Chordata > Actinopteri > Stomiiformes > Stomiidae > Borostomias > Borostomias antarcticus. The sequence goes on along the minus strand of NC_140243.1, from coordinate 18,448,399 downwards.
CCTTAAACCTCAAGTAGGTCTTAGAAGTCATTCCGCTGCTGAAGTTTGATGACAGTAATCGCAGTATGACTACAGCCTCTTACCTGTGTGTATTTCTGCTGATTATAGGGCACACCCCAGGTCAGTGTTAATGTTATCTGCAGCTTATCACATGATGTAAACAACCAAAGTAATATTCCTGATATGCTTTTATTCTCATTATTAGTCTGTAAAAGTGGTGAGTCTATCTGTTTGGAAAGGCTTGTTGTTAAAATGCATGCATATAAACTGATGGTATTGCTATGTTGGTATATCTGTATACTCTTAGTAACTCTGATTGTGCCTTTTGTTGTCTAGTTTGTTTATCTATCTATCTATCTATCAGTCTGTCTGTCTGTCTGTCTGTCTGTCTGTCTGTCTGTCTGTCTGTCTGTCTGTCTGTCTGTCTGTCTGTCTGTCTGTCTGTCTGTCTGTCTGTTTGTCTGTCTGTCTGTCTGTCTGTCTGTCTGCCTGCCTGCCTGCCTGCCTATCTATCTATCTATCTATCTATCTATCTATCTATCTATCTATCTATCTATTTATCTATCTATCTATCTATCTATCTATCTATCTATCTATCAGTCTGTCTGTCTGTCTGTCTGCCTGCCTGCCTATCTATCTATCTATCTATCTATCTATCTATCTATCTATCTATCTATCTATCTATCTATCTATCTATCTATCTATCTATCTATCTATCTATCTATCTATCTATCTATCTATCTATCTATCTATCTATCTATCTATCTATCTATCTATCCATGTAAACAGCAGTTGACCCATGCCTCTGTTCCCAGCCCTGGCAGACAGCGCAGAGGGTTTGGGGGTCAGCCAGCATCCTCCCTCTCTCACACTGCTTCAGGGTCAGAAGGCCACTCTCTCCTGTCTCTTTGAGGTGGAGTCCGACAAGTACGGGGTCAACTGGTTCAAGATGGCGGGAGACGAGAAGCTCCTTATCTCGGACCTTCCCGGGCGCTTCTCCCAGTCTAGGGACAAGACCAGGCTGGTGGTCACTAAGGTGTCCTTGGAGGATAGCGGGGTTTACTACTGCGAGCTGACTGTTTCACACAGAGACCCACAGCAGGGGAACGGCACAGAGCTTATTGTCTTGGGTAAGTGCCAAATCGCCCAGAATAACAAATTAATCCATTTGCCATTCCATAATGTTTTATTGCAGTTCATTTGTTACTGTATATCATAATTTTGTTTGTGCGGGGATGTTGTTGCCATTCTTGTAATTATCTTTCATTTGTAACGTTATCCTTTGGGCGTTTGAGCCACAGCGTTTAGCATGAGGCAATTCAATTTAAACACAAGAGGTCTATGCATCACCATAAAAGAGTCTAACCAAGCTCAGATCTATAAAAATTCTAACCACGTTAAAAATTCCCCCTTAGCTCATCTTTCTGCTTGAGCAGTTTCAAGACAGAGCCAGAAATAATCACCTCAGCGTCATGCACTCTGCATTGTATTGATCTTTCCCGGGGAACTGAAACTTGTTCCAAAACAAGGCAGGGAGGGATGGTGGAATTATTATGTGGAAATCTCTCGAGCGGAAGAGCAGTTTCCTCAGAGCAGACTTTGTCTGGTTTGTGTGTGGGACCCACACGACAGAGACCAGGTCCATTTTGTTACACCCCAGGGTTTATCGTCTGAACGCTTTCCCCCGAACTCGTCTGCAGACTGGAGCTGCAGTTTAACGAGGTCGCTTGTTCTATTGCATCGTGTCGTTTCTACCCCCGCGTCCCTCTCTGTGCCCTGCTAGCGCCCCCCTCGGCCCCCCAGCTCTTCCTCCAGGTGCCCCCGGATCCTCTGACCGGCCAGTGGGCCCTGCTCTGTGTGACCACGGGGTTCCACCCTCACCACCTCACCCTGGCGTGGACCCGCCAGAGCACCACAGATGACAGCCCCACCTCCATAGACCGCAACTGCACCCTCCAACCCCAAGGCCTTGCTCTCAACCAATCATCGAGGCCGAGTCAAGCTACCTCAGCTCTGGACTGGATGGCAGACAACTCTTTCTTCAATGTCACAGCCGGACCGCTGCTCTTGAATAAGTGCTTCCAGGTCACAGATAGCTCCGGGCAGGAAGTCGGCTTCATCAGCGTGTGGCCCCTCCCCCTCAGGAGTTCTCTTAATGCTGGGGTCACCTTTACCTGTAGTGTGAAGGACCATCCTGCTCTGAAGACACCACTGTCTACATCCTTTACCTGGGGTGAGCAATTACTGTGACACTAGCACATTGGACGTGACATTATAGGGGTTAAATATGAATCTTTCTGCAGCCAACAGTCAGTACTTGAATGTTTCTTCTGTATTATGTTTAAAATACATCTGATTCCTCTAGACACCTGTTGTACGAGCATGTCATTCACTAAGCGGCATCCAAAAACGTTGCAATTCACATTGATCGATTACTCAGCTCAGTCTGTCATGTCCGTGTTTGAGACAGAAGTGATTGGTTGGGTGTGTCAACAGATGCAGATCCCAATGAGGTGATTGGATGGCTGAATGTCCTGAAGCTGTGTGTCCTCTCTGGGGTGACAATGGTGGCATCACTGTCTGGTAAGCACATATGTCACTGCCATGGCATCATGGGAAATGTAGTAGTTTGGAAAGGAAGGCTAATGGCCGTTAGTTCTTATTTTATATTATTTTTGTTGTCCACAGCACTTGAAAAGATGTGCAAGAAAAAGAGACCTGTATCATTGGCAGTGTAAGTACAGTACAATGGACTACCAGTCTCTCTCTCTCACACACACGCACACACACACACACACACACACACACACACACACACACACACACACACACACACACACAAAGCATTCTGCATTATTTTCTTCTGCTTATCCTTGATACTTGATATCCTTGAGAACTACCAGCCCACTTATTCTAGACAAATTTACTTTTTAAGATGCTTTGGATAAAAGTTTCTGATAAATTACGTACGTGTAAAATGTCCCTGTGAGAAAAGTAAACACTGACACAATCTACGTTTGACCAATGCCTTTCTAGGAAGTAAGGTGTGAGACTGGAGTAAAGGGGGAACACCGGCTCGCCTCAACCGAACACACCAGCCCTTGACAAACAGGACCATGTCCAGCGCATATTCACTGTAGCGTGTAGTGTAGTATAAAACTGTACTACATGCTAAATGTCACTGCATTTTATAATCACATGATGCCTCACAGTCTGGCAGCGAGTCAAGCTCCGTTCTGTTCAATAAAGCTTTATTGTGCCAAAATGTAGCTGTATATATAAAAAAAAACATTTACAAATGTACAATATACTTAATCCATAATCGCAATCATCATCCAGTAATCAATGCTACATTCACATGGCTGTTTTTATTTCATTATTCTCTGCTTTTCTTTATGTACTGTATACTCCACACAGTTCCCATATACTGGAGAATCACTTCAATAATGACACACAGTTACATCAATACAGCACTTTGTGAACATTTTTGTCTTTGCTGAATGTTGACAGGAAGGCCCGGAAAGTGTTCTGTTCACCAGAACATCAGTCATTCAGTCGGTTCTGCGTATGTTAAAATGAATGTTTCGTGCCGGATCCAGCTGTCGAATAAATGTGGTGATGAACCCCCAACTATGTTGAAGCGAAATCCTTAGAGACAAGGATTTGAGCCGACACGCTTCCATTTGCGCGATCGTCTTGAATGTCTCTTGATGTTTGTGGTGAGGTGTGTGTTTTGCCTGCTCGGGTTACAGGTGCATTATGGGAGTTTGCTTGGTATACTCTCCTGTCCACAATATCCATTGTAATCTAAGACAATATCCTTGTCTAAATATTTGTCAGGTCCACAAGGTCCATGTGTCTAGGGGGCAGTGAATGTACAGTATTCAGTAATTCATTTCTTTTACACGGTAAACATGTTAGGAGTCATCCATCTAGAAACACACACACACCAGCCACATTATTGTGATTTCAACCTCTTTACTTTGACTTTGTTAATTCACATAATTAATATTGTAGGTCTTAAGCTGACAGTAGAGTAGGTAGGTAGCGTGTAGATCTTAAGTTGACAGTAAACATATCAACCTGTATGTTTCTAAAACACGATGGATCTTAACATACACACGTACACACACACACACACACACACACACTGAAACTGACATACAGTACACTCACCCCACTACTGTAACACAAAAGTACACACCACTGTGCTCAAATACAAGTCAATGGCACACACAGGTCGATATAATTACCCTTCACCAATTTGTGATAATTTTGTGATGCTGTGTTTGGAGGACTTATCTGCCATTGCTAAGCGATGGTGTTTGAAGGTGTCTCTTAGATATTAAATCTAACATTAATCGGTCTGGTAACTGTATGATGTTGAAATATAAAGATAATTAATAATTATTATTATTATTATTAAATACACAGACGTGTTCCTGCGTATCTGTTATTTGTTTGTCCATCTTGTCATTCAAACCAATACATATCCACATTCTTTTATGTACACATAATACCTAACTGGCTATGACGACATTACTTGATGCCAGGAAGCTGGCAACTCTTCATTTATGAGCCCTTGTTTTTCCTGCAGCCTTCAGAGGAGGATCCGAAGAACTCCCATATCCTGTCTCTAATCCGTGTACACAAATAGAGACTGATAATGTTAGCGGCAAGCCTCCCTCGCGCGTTAAACACCCTCAACGATAATTTCCTGCCCCTCCGGACACACGTAGACAATGTGTAATTTCAGCCGGGGCGCTAGGGCTCCGGTCGGTGTGTTCAGATAGTGTTAACCCGCTCTCGTTTACGTACTTGATCTTTCAAAGTGTAGTTTGAGCCCTCACCGGGAGACCAGAACATGTGACAGGACACACAGCTGGTCAGCTTGTTGCTCACCCCCTTCACCACGCTCCCCATATTCCCCCTCACCGCAGCGGAGGAGAAGTAAAAGATGAAGGGGTCCAGGCAGGCGTTGAAGGTGCTGAGCAACAAGGCCATGTCTCTCCAGTCGGGGCTGGTTTTGGTGATGAACCCCACGATGTGGGAGACGTTGTAGGGTCCAAAGCAGAGGGCGAACACCACCAGTGTCCCCAGAGCCAGGCCGATGGCCCTCAGGCGCCGGCGGCGGCCGATGTGCGGCAGCCCGGAGAGGATGCGGATGAAGTTGATGTAGCAGAAGCTGCAGATCAGCAGGGGGATGCAGAAGAGCACCAGACACAGCTCCAGACGGACCGGCAGGAGGATGTGCAGCTGCGCCTTCGTAAACTCCTCGTAGCACACGTTCCTGGGCATGTTCATTCGCGGGTTTTCGACGAGGGGGGTGGTGGAGACGTTGACGTTGACGCTGGAGTAGGGACGCATGGTGCTCTGAGGATTATAGTAGGGCATGATAAACACAATGCTCAACTGGATGCAGCAGAAGACCCAGAAGAAGATGCTGGCCGCCACTGCGTAACGAGGGCGCCGCTTCAGCGAGTGCTGGATGGGGAAGGCCACGCCCAGGTAGCGTTCCACGCTGACCGCCGTCAGAAAGAAGGTGCTGTTGTAGATGGTCAGGTAGAAGATGAAGCCCGACAGTGGACACAGGAAGTAAGGCAGGCTCCAGATCATGTGGTTCGACACCTCTTGCATCTTGAAGGGCAAGAAGACGAGGAAGAGGAGGTCGGAGATGGTCAGGTTGAGGAGCAGGATGTCGATGGGCGTGGCTTTCTGCCTCACCTTCCTGCTGAATGTGTAGAAGGCCAGGAGGTTGGCGGGGAAGCCTGTGTGAATGAAATTCAAGTATCACCAATGTGTTACGCCCAATTTGTTTCTTTCTGTTTTCCTACTTGATTGATGTTTTCTGAGTTTCTCTCAGTTTATTGTTTTAACCTCTGTAAAACTGCCTTTTCATCCATTCCCAGAGAATCCCTCTGTTTAGATAGAACATTTGGTCTGTGACATCACTCCCCTGTACCCTTTGTCTATGAGTGCACGTCACCTCCCTCTATACGACTGAGTCCCAATACTCTTGCTAGGATACACTTCCTGTTCAGAGTCCGGTTTGCAAATCGTAACATAGAATAAAACTATTGTCTTTGTTTGAAACCAGCTTGACCGACCACTCAGCGTGTTCTTGAAATCTAAACTAAACCAAGTAAGATCTTTCATTCATACCTGTCACGAAGGTGATGATGTAGACAGAAAGGCACAGGGCTGTGTGGCATTCCTGCATGGTGGCCTCTTTACTGGGCAGTCGCTTCAATAGCACGACGGAGCAAGACGAGTCACATCATCTCACGGAGTTTGAGGGTGATGAAAGCGTTCCAGCACAAGGAGCCTGGTCTGTCAGACAGTCTGTGGCGAAGGCTTCTTACTGGGTCAAAGCCCTGGAACTAACCTGGTTAGACAGTGTGGTTTTCCTGTCCCCAGTGACGAATCAACACTCATCTTTTCTCCAAGGGCTTCAAGCTATACTGACAAGAAAGAACAGAAAGAGATTATCACACACTGAGCACTTCGATTTGTCACTTCTCACTTGGTTTTTAAAGGTTCCACACAGCTAGGTTTGCGTTTAAAATAGATGTGTTTTGTTAAACACTTTTAAGACATTGCGTGGTATACATATCTCGATAGATACCTAACCAAGTTAACTAACTACAACTACATTAATATATAATTTCATCATGTCATAAACAGTGGAGAGACGTAGGGCCCGCACACCAGAACTCCGTTTTTAGACTTTTTATTATGAAAGGAAAGGAACTTGATGAAGACCACGCTGATGGTCGAAACGTTTTCATAATAAAAAGTCTCAAAACGGAGTTCTGGTGTGCGGGCCCTACGTCTCTCCACTGTTTATGAGTATTAGCCCAGCACCCATGGCGATGTGAGGATAGCCACAACCTTCGTATCATGTCATTTACAGTCATAATTTATACTGCTAAAGCCTCCATACACTGCACAGACAGACACAGGATGTTTGGCACGTGGTTTTATACAAACTGTAAAAGTGTCACATTATTGCTTCCTCTGTCATAGCTACAGTACAACATTGTATTATCATAAACTCTTATTGTCTTATCATAAACATTAACATGTTTAACAAACACAAGACAGCTTGTAAACCTAGAAACGCTAAATGTTTACACACTGTTGATGCCTGGTTCACAAGTTGCTGCTGGCTTTTTTTTTTCGAATACCAAACGTATTAAATAGTGGACTTAAAAACAGGTTGCGTACTAATAATTTGAAATAAATAAGTACATGTAGTCAAAGTTTTGAATTAACGGTACAGTGGCACTTACTCTGTGATCATGTAGGAATCACGCAGACAGAAGGACACCAGACACTTGTGGGGATGATTTCTTTATTTCCTCTCCACTGTAATATACAGAGAGAGGAAGGTGAGGAAACACAGTCAACCCACATATTGTGTATTATTAGCCAGTTGCTAAATCTCGGAAAGTTGAATGTGATGAGTCAAGAATTGTTAATATTCATGCAACCCGTGTTTGTTTTTTTACTTTTTATTATTATTTAATAAGCTATGTGAATCTAAACTTTGAATATGAGTTTGTATATGAGTTGCCAACTAAACGTGATATTCTTTCTTAGTGCACTAAGAAAGAATTGTTGACTCTAGTGTAACATTTCAAAACAGAAAGGTACTGTACGGTCATTTAAAAATTTACATTATGCTGCCTTGAAAAAAGTTGACAAACAATAGGTAACACCATCTTAATCAACTAATAAGAAATACAGTACATGTTTACAACAGTGTTGTTCTAGCTCTACTATCTTTGTTTGTTTACAAAGAAGAAATGAGAAACATAATCTTACCTCATTTCACAATGTATTTCTGGGAATATCCATGTGTAACCATTACTCAGCACTGTAGATTTCTTGCTTCTCTATTCTGCTCTGCTCCCGTGTTCGTGGGAGCTTTTGACGAACAAGCCCCACTGTCTACAGGGTTGTCTAAACAGTCAGTTTAGATTATGGAAAATGATTATTAGCTAGATACCACCGCAATTTGCTGCTGTAATCTATCTCTCCAACACTCTCCAAACACGGTTTCCGTAGTAACGCTTTCCCGCCCTATTGCAGGACACAGGGCACCATGTCGAGGGCGGACTGAAGCCGGCTGGTCCATTAGTTATTAGGTATTGACTGTTATCTGAGCCGCGGTGCTTTTCAGCTGTGTGGGTCCCTAGATAATGATGAAGGGAGAGGGTGAAGGGGGGGCAGCCGATGGGGGAGAACATCGATTCATCGTCTCATAAAACAAACCCTCCCTTCTCTGCCTTCAGGTTAGAGAGCCAGCGCCTATATGGCAATCCAAACACACCCCTGTCATTGTTGTCCTCCATCATTAGAACCATCGTTTACTATAGTGTTTTGAATAGACTGATAGTGAGTGCTTACCTTTCTGTTTCATTAGCTTAGTGATGTGTGAGTTTATTCTATACTCTATGGCCGACCACAGTGGAAATCCCCTGGAGTATTAGCTGTCAATTGTGTGCATTTACGTACTGTCAAATGCACACAACATTAAAATTGGAATGCAGTGGTTCTCTTGACCAAGAATCCCATTAAATGTACAGTCAAGCCGGAAAGTCTGCACACCCCTTTCACCTTCTCCATGTTTTATTACGTTACAGACTTCTTCTACAGTAGATTAACTTCAATAAAATTCTACACAAATCAGCCAATACTGACAAAGTGAAAACAGGTTTTTTAGACATTTGTGCTAATTTATTAAAGAATCTAAATGTAAAAAATCACATGTACACAAGTGTGCACACCCTTTGATATGACACCCAAAAGTGAGCTGAGGTGCATTTTGTTTCCACTGGTACTGCTCGAGATGTTTCTACAACTTGTGCACCTGTGGTACATTCAATTGATTGGACATGATTGGGGATTGCCAACAACTGCCTATATAAGGTCTCACAGTTGACAGTGCATGTCAGAGCAAACTCCAAGCCATGGGGTCAAAGGAATTATCTGCAGACCTCAGAAACAGGATTGTGTCAGGGCACAGATCTGGAGAAGGGTACGGAAACATTTCTGCAGCTTTACAGGTCCCAAAGAACACAGTGGCTACTATCATTCATAAATGGAAGAAGTTTGGAACCACCAAGACCCTTTTTAAACTGGGCAATCGGGGGGAAGACGGGCCTTGGCCAGGGGGGTGAGCAGGAGCGTCAAGGGTTACTCTGACAGTATCCTTGTAGAGAACCTTTCAAAAAATCAACCATCCAGGCAGCACTCCACCAATCAGGCCTTTATGGTAGAGTAGCCAGATGGAAGTCACTCCTTAGTAAAAGGCACATGACAGCCTGCTTGAAGTTTGTCAAAAGGCACCTAGAGGACTCTCAAACCATGAGAATCAAGATTCTCTGATCTGATAAAATTGAAGTTTTTGGCCTGAATATAAGTGTCACGTCTGGAGGAAACCAGCCACCGCTTATCACCGGGCTGATACCATCCCTACAGTGAAGCATGGCGGTGGCAGCATCATGATGTGGGGATGTTTTTCAGCAGTGAGAACAGGGGGACTCGTCCTGATAGAGGGAAAGATGAATGCAGCTAAGTACATCCAGATCCTTGAAGAAAATCTGCTCCAGAGCGCCCTAGACCGCAGACTGGGGCGAAGGTTTACCTTCCAACATGACAACCGCTGCTGCTCACCGCTTCCCCAGGGGATGGGTCAAATGCGGACAACCAATTTCACACTCTCAGGTGTGTGTCAATCATTGGGACTTTAACTTTAACAACCCGAAGCACACAGCCAAGAGAACAAAGGAGTGGCTTTGGAGAAAGTCTGTGAATGTCCTTGAGTGGTCCAGCCAGAGCACAGACCTGAATCCAATCGAACATCTGTGGAAAGAGCTGAAAATGGCTGAGTACCAATGCTCCCCATCTAACCTGACAGAGTTTGCAAGGATTTGCCAAGAGGAATGGGCAAACATCTCCAGAAACAAGTGTGCCAAGCTCATAGTTTCTTTCCCTAGATGCCTTGAACCTGTATCAGTGGAAACAAAATGCACTTCAGCTCACTTTGGGGTGTCATATCAAAGGGTGTGCACACTTGTGTACATATTTTTTATGAATTAGCACAAATGTCTAAAAACCTGTTTTCACTTTGTCATTATGGGCTATTTTGTGTAGAATATAATTTTGTGTAGAAAATGAACTCAATATGTTGTAGAATGTCTTTAACGTAATAAAACGTGTAGAAGGTGAAAGGGGTGTGCCAACCTTCCGGCTTGAATGTATGCCATCTAATTCTCGACAAGAGTGGTGATGGTGAATTTCTTTTCTCTCTGTTTTCAAACGGTGTCAACTGTAGAGTTTCTGGCCCCGTTCCCTCCTGATTTTTGGCCAACTTCCTGTTTTCTTGACTGTTAAAAACTAAACTTAAAATCAGCTTTCCATCAGACGTTGTTTTATTCACCTAGGGAAGCTTATTGCTTAATAACATTTCCCCCGAAAAATACTTGCTTACTAAAAATACTCAAACTTACTGTAGATGATGTAGACGATGACACAGACTGTCTTCAGGAAGTTACTGCATTCCGTTTTGTGACAACATTTTGTAGAGTCAGACCACATATTCCAAGAAGTGTTGCACTGCATCAGTATGATTGTATTACAAAATACCTTTTCATCATTGCAGAATAGCTAGATCTTGTAATATAATACAATATGCTGTACCTGTACATATTCGGCTTACAGTACTTACAGCATAGAAATGCTTAAAATAAAAATAATCCTAAAACTATGTAGAAGTACACATTTGATTTGATTTATTGATGGATTTAAAACACAAACAAGAATCCAAAGGATAACATGAGAAAGAGAAAACCCTTATTTCCATCATGGTCCCAGGGGCTGTTAGGCCACAGCAAAAACAAACATGACATGACATAAAAACATACATTTAAAACATTAGAAAAGCTACCCTATAGCTAAAATGGTACATCCTATAATTACAAAAAAACTGATTAAATTCCTAGTATAGGGGCTATTCCTCTACCCTGTCCATGAGCCACTTCCTGACTGTTTTCTTGAAGCTGTGGCGGCTTGAGCTCTGCTTGACGGGGATGGGCAGTTTATTCCAGTCCTGGTCTCCAGAGTAAGCGAGGGTGCACCGGCCTAGTTTGGAACGGAGGGAAGGAGGCTTAAGGTTAGCTGTGCTAGCTCTGGTTCTGTGGGTATGGGAGTCGCTGACCGGGGTGAAGTAGTTCTGAAGGTAGCAGGGGGACCTATGGTTGATTATGTTGTGCACAACATTGAGTCTGAGCTGAGTCACTCTGGCCTCTACAGGAAGCCAGTTTAGCTAATATGTTGTACATATTACATTCATAGATGAGGATAACATCATCATCCTTTTCAGTATAAGTGTAAGGAGTGAGTCACAGTTCTACTATCTTACTTCTTGTTTTATTGTGCTTCTTTGTTATATGCAGTTCCTCTGTGCACCATCCACCGGTTACATACAGTAGGCTACAAGGAATTTGACTCAGTGGATGGAAGTCTTGCATATAAAAAAACATTCTGATTCTGACTATAGATGAAGACAACATATGTAACTATTACATTCATAGATTAAAATAACATACATACAGTAACTATTACATTCATAGATTAAGATAACATACATACAGTAACTAGCCTATTACATTCTTAGATTAAGATAGCATACATACAGTAACTATTACATCGAAGATTAAGATAACATACATACAGTAACTATTACATTCATGGAATAAGATAACATACATACAGTAACTATTACATTCATAGATTAAGATAACATACATACAGTATCTATTACATTCATAGACTAGAAAAGGGGACTTGGGAGTGCAGGCCTCCTCTCATTGATGCATGTCGTCACAGTTGTTGAGTAAGTGGAGTGGGCTTTTCTAGTTCAGAAAAGGACAAGGAGTTTGCCGACTCCACCTGTAGCATTGAGTGCTCTGAAACTAATCTGCAGAAAGTGCAAAATCTTGTTTCGAGATGGGATTCATACACCCACTGCTACTTCAACAAGGTGAAATGTACACTTTTGACCGACCATTAAATTAGATATTGTTGAGTTAGATGTTGAGTTTGTCTGTTGTTTCCTCTGAATAGATTGAGTGCAGGTGTGCTCAATTAGAGACAATACTGGGGTCTATTTGGCAGGTTGTAGTCCTATGGTCAGTTATTTTTGGCTGGGTTGCCAACAGTGACGTTTCTGATTGGTGGAGCTCGGTTACCATGGAATGAAACGTTGTTGTCGCATTATACAGTAGGATTGTGGGTAGTGTATTTTTCTCATTTGAGAGCAATGAGGACCGAGGACATCCATGAGGACAGACCTCAACATACTGTCAAAATCTAAATTTTTGAGATAGAATTCTAAAACATTTCACACTATATCTACCATATCATGATTTCCCCCCTTTTTTTCATGAACATTGAAGATTGATTGAGTGTGAATTTGCAGTAGCTGCAATACTGTACTGTTTACAGTAAAACATGTTGATTCACTGTGGGCTCAGTTTTTTCAAAAGCCCAGAATGGAGAGTTGGAGGACAGTCTGAAGATGCAGTGTGGCAAATGTGGTGTCAACTGACCAGAAAATGTTGGAGGGGATAGTTTTAATAGCTTTTAGAGTTTTTGACTTGCTTGAAGCATGTATGTTTCTGGTCACTTGAGCCTACACGTTGGTGGTGGTTGCAAAGTGATAGCACATACTGTAGGACTGCTGATTTGTTATGAGTTTTAAACCTCAGATGGTTACTGTAGCCCCACCATGAGGACTATTGGCCCACAATGCCAGCTGAGGACTTTTGCAATTATAAACCTTAAGAAAATAAATATTTACTGTAAACTGGAGGCAACTGTTGCAGACAACTTCAGGACAGAGATGAACAAGACCGCCAACACTGTCCTCATATTTCTTGCTCTTGTCAATGCCAACTGCACACTTGCAGACAGACATGTGCAATCATTATTTGAGAAATATATTTGTTTACACACCAGTTGGAAGAAAGATAGACATTAAAGAAATAGGTCATGATAGGTGTTTGTATACAGTATCAAGAAGATTCCTTGCTATATAGTTGTGTTCACTATCGTTGGAACTACAGTATATGATGTTCTGTTTATGGTTCATTTCATGAAGGAGACAGAGTCTAGCTATATGCCCACAGCTGTTTAAAACCTGGTGTTGGGATGAGGCCAAGTCATACACAGGCAGAATGGTGGTAACCAAGGGCTTTTATTAGGTTATCTGCAGTTGCTAGGGACGTAAGGAGAGTCTATAAACTCACAGCTGATAGCTAGGCTGTTGAATGTAGGTGTTTTGGTCTGGGAGCTTGTTAGAGGAAAAACTATTGCACATAATGACCTGAACCAATGTTTGCCGTTCCAAAGCTAGTCATGGTATTCTCATATTTTCCTCTTCCTACATCAGTCGATTATCCTTTTGCCTTGTCATGACAGTGTGAGGTATGCTAGTGCAATGGTCACCATTAGAAAGGTAATGAAAGACTGACATGAGCACAGTACTGTATCCAGACTGTCAAGTACTTACCCACTACTTCATTACCTTACTACTGTACAGTGCACTCTGGTAATAGCATTTAGATTAGGACAACACTCCCAACATTTACTAATTGTGTCCACACATTCATTCATTCATTCATTCATTCATTCATTCATTCATTCATTCATTCATAACCTTTATTTAGGCTCGGAAATACATTGAGGGTAGGCCCTCATTTGCGATGTCACCGAGTGAGAATAAATAAAATAGAATAAATCACAAACAATGCAACAATGACACACTGGTGCCGTTCAGTGCTCCAGTCCCATTGGAAAACTCTGATGCCACCGGTTTGACCTGCTGTGTCTTCCCCTGCTATATTAGCAGACGTGACAACCACCGGTCTCACCGTTGAGGCTGGGAAAGGTACGGGTTCAACCAGGTCCGCCTTTTCATTGCTGCCCTGTTTGAACTTGTCACAACTCTCAGTACGACTGCCGGCGGGACCTAGTCTGGCGCTCTTCCATCCGGCGGCGGTCATTAACTTGAATCGAGCTACAGCGCCCTTCCCTGTTGGTTTGACAGGTCAATCGGCTGCACGTTTCACGAGCAAAGAGTGTCATCTCTGGGTTGTTGAGTCCTCAGTTTGAGCGGCGGCATGTTTTTCTGCTTCTACGGCAAATAAAACATTTCCCTGTTTCACTGGGGACAGATGGTGTGAGATACGAGATATGTCAGTAGCCTCATCTAGCTATGCAAATGAGCGAGCGAGGCTCCGCGTCTCTGACACTGACATTCAGCCTTCATTTAAAAGTAGGCCTGTTGTGAATGACGGCGTTCATGAAGTGCATGAGTTGACTAGCTCACACAAAGCCACTCTGCACAATGTCCATGCCTTGCCTGGACTTAGTGTTTTGCTGGTGCCAGCGGCAGTGAACGCCGTGTCAGCCTCAGCTAGATATGCAAATGAGATGACAAGGTTCCCAAAAACTGTTGTGAATGACGTTGTTCTCACTCTCTCTCACAATGCGCGTGAGCTGGGTAGCTCACATGCAGCCATTCTGCATAATGTCTTTGACCATGTTTTGTCTGGGTCTCGTTGTGTATCACCTGTACCAGCGGCAACAAGTGCCTCACTGGCTTCAGTTGGATATGCAAATGAGGTGACAAGATTCCTTGTGTTATCCCATTCACCATTGCACAGCGGCACGGCATGAGAAGTCCTTTGGGGATTCCTCATGTCCCTTTCAAGGGCGGCCCGCCTTGGACCAAGACACAAGAGCTTCTCCGTTATCCGGTGGCGGTCAGGGTCAAAATGAATTATGGCAAATTCCTCGATCTAATGCCACAGTCTCCGGCGCGGCCTCTCTCTGACCACTTTTCAGTCCGGCAGGAGAAGTACCTCCTGGACAGCTGGCTACAGCGCGTTCTGACGGAAGGTTATTCCATTCAGTTTCACTGTTCTCCCCAGCCTTTCACGGGCGTTGTAGAGACGGTGACGCCGCGTACCGATCAGGCCGCAGCTCTGTCAGCAGATAGTGTTAGGAGCTCTTATCTAAGGGAGTGGTGGCTGTGGTCCCGTTGGAACAGAGGAACGAGGGATATTATTCCCACTACTTCCTCGTACCGAAGACGGGAGGCGTGAGGCCAATTTTGGACCTGCACCTTTGCAACAAGGCGGTGGCGAAAATGAAGTGCCACATGCTTACGGTGCGACAGCTGCTAGACGTGTTTCTTCCCGGTGACTTTTGCACCGGCATAGATCATACAAGGGCTGCCTTTTCAATTTGGGGACTGGGAAGGCTCCTTTAAGGTAACGGTCAACACTGATAGAGGTGTTGATGTAGATGGTGGCATAGAACATAAAATTGGTCACTGGACACAGGAACTCGGACATGTTCAATCTCATGTTGTCGTTGGCCTCCTACATCTTGAAAGGAAGGAAGAGGAGCAAGAGGAGATGTGAGGGTGAGGTCGATGGGTGTGGCTTTCTGCCTAAACTTCCTGCTGAGGATGTGGGAAGCCAAGGAGTTGGTGGACAGGCCTGTTACAAAGGACGGCGTTAGCCGCCAGCACCAGACTGCTATTCTCAGAGGACATTCTGTGAAAATAATATGAAAAAATAATATGTTTAAATCACTGTTATATCAACCTCCCCTTGTTCATCTCAATAATACATTAATCTCTCTCTTTCTCTCTGTCTGCCTGTCTATCCATCTATTTATCCATTAGCTGTAATTGATATTTCATATTAATTTAAACTTCTGCCTCTTTTGCACTATGCACCTTCACTGTAGGGAGATGTAAGTTTTTCATACTAACACTCTTATCTCTACCCCTCTTGCTTCATCTCAGTCAATAAATCCTTATCTCTTTCTTTGTCTATTAATCCACATGTACCCCTTATTGTTCCATATAAATTTACTATTAATACTATGTTTTGCCTTCTGCAAGCATACAAAATTAACGTTTTCTAGTTGTGTTAAATGAGCTAGCCTACTAAGAATACGGAGATATTTAAGCTTCATATTCTTGAGTGTCTCAGAAGCCTGACTGCTAATCCCACTGTTATTAATACTCAGTGCATGCATGAACCTCTAAGCTCCCCTCCATTCATAGAAGAAAACATAAGTCTCCCATCATGGCCCAAGTGCTCGGTAGCTGTTAAACCACAATAACTGTATTTGAACAGTGAGAAATAGAGCGAAGGTCACTGCTTCATTCCCAATCACAGACGTCAAACTTGCTCTTTTAAAATTATACCTGTAATCACATCTATTGAAGATGACCTTGGCCCAGAATTCCAGATTGATTCCAGAGGAACATGGAATAACAACCTTAGTTAACCAGAGTTAGACCCAACATAGTATTTAAACCCATATAGCTCTGCACCAACTTCTGTTATACAATTTAATGATGGTTCGTGCTAATTGCATCAGGATTGTCTGCAAGTGTCAATGTCAATTACAATACTAAACCTTACCTAAGAACATAATTATTTACTGTAAGCCGGAGGCAACTTCAGGATGCAAACATTAACAAGATTGCCAATATTGTCCTCCTATTTCTTGCACTTGTCAATTCCAATTCCACACTTGCAGATAGACACGTGCATTTATTATTTGAGCAATATATTTTGTTTTAACACACCACTTAGAGGAAATATATAGTCATGAAAGAAATGGGTCATGATGGATGTTTGTATAGGACCAAGTTCTCTATCAAGAAGAACAAGATGATTTCTTGCTACAGTATACTGTAGTTTTTTCTATCGTTGTAACTATACATACAGTGCTGTTTATGGTTGGTACAGTGTCTTGCTACATGACCACAGCTGTTTAAAACCTGGTGTTGGGATCAGGCCAAGTTATACACCTGCAGAATGATAGTAGCCAAGAGTTATTTAAAGGCTTATTATAACATACATGTCATGACAGTGTGAGGTATGCTACTGTAGTGCAATGGTCACCATTAGAAATGTAATGAAAGACTGACATGAGCCCAGTACTGTATTCAGACTGTAAGTCTGTACAGACTGTTAGTCAGGAAGTGCTTACCCACCTACTGTCCAGTGCACTCTGGTAATAGCTTTTAGATTAGGACAACACTCCCAACGTTTAATAATCATATACTATACTGTATTCTAGCAATTGATCCCTTATACACCCTGGTTATAAATAACTTCACAACGTATACTACAAAGTGTACAGCTTTTACACTTCAAAGGGTCTTTTGATCCCTAGTGAATTAAATATTAATCCAGATTCACACAGATTTACCTGGCAAAGCCAACAGGAGGCTGTTCACATCCGTCAGAGGAAGATGAGCTGACTGCAAAATTAGCCTTAAATGCTGTTGTTTTTGTAGTCTAAATGTTATGTTGAATGTTCTTAATGCCCATGTTTAGTATAATTGTGATCATTATTTTACAAGTGGTTTATGTTTTATACGTTTTACAGAGTTTTACAGAAACCAGAACGAATATCTTGGTTCCTATATTCTAATGTTTATTACACACATATCCAGGGTAGAGTCCTCCCATTTGATATATTTAATATGTTTGGAATGTCCTTTGTTATGTTTCAATATGTAAACTATTTTCAATAATAAAATGTACTGTACCATGCAGGTCATTAGAAAAGGCACAGAACAGAAGTTAATTCCGATGTCAGCAACATAAATGTTTACCTTGGGTATAGCAAGTGTAGCAGTTAAATATGACTGTATGTAATATTTCAAGATTTTATGTGCCCAACATTGGCAAGAGACCTCTTGCAAGCACTGTACCTTGGTCAGCAAATTCCCTAAACAACTGTTCAAATGCTGTAAAGTGCTCCCTCTGCCAAACTTTATTGTGCACTGGTGGCATACAAAGTATCTCTTAGTACCAGTGCCAAACAGTAAATATGATGCACTGCCTTCCTTTGTGGGAGACACCCCAGACGTGTGCTAGTCGTGTGGGTACAATTAGGTTTCCTCTATGCCAAGTCTTGAGTATGATCTATCATTTAACTCCCTTGATCACCGAGGCACAGTCTAAACGTGGCTCCAAGAGGCCTTCCCGAGTCAGTTGGGCTACAATGGGACTCACTGGAAAACTATGAACAAATAGCTGATACTCTCAGTGCATGTGCGCGCACGTGTGTGTTTGTGTGTGTGTGTGTGTGTGTGTGTGTGTGTGTGTGTGTGTGTGTGTGTGCTGAGTCATTGTCCAATGAGTTCCTTCAAGACCTTGGAGTGTTAAGCTATTATTTCTGAGTTTTTTGTTGACAGGGCTTATGCTTGCATTGTCCATGTTGTTTCCAGTCGTGGACAGTGAGCGCTATACAAATAAAGCTTTGATTGATTGATTGATGTACTATGAATGAAATGTATATACTTTTCACTTCAAAGGGAAGACAAAATCCTATTGTTGTTGTCCCAATCCCTCCCCCCACCCCAACAAGGTCCCTTTAGCAAACTGTTTTTATTTCTTGAACTGAAAATCTCAAATAATAAGTGGGTGTGACACAATTCCTATTGACTGAGGATATTAGGAATGTCAGTTGCTAGGCAGGGAAATCCTGCATAGAATTAGAGCATTTTCATGTTGCATAGGTGATGTTGTATAACAGTTTCATCGTTCACTTATGGCATTTAGAAAAACATAAAAACAGCAACTTGTGTTTATTATTATTATCTTTATTGTTATTGTTATTACTACTACTACTACTATTACTACTACTAATAATAATAATAATCATAATAATAATATGTTTCGACTATGCAACTGATTTTAAGTAGCCGTGCCACAAAAGGCTTTTTATACTCTTCATAATCCTTCCTCCAGATACTTTTTGAGTGCCTGGGATCTTATCTTTTGTTTAAGTGTGTCTTTTCCCAAGTTCCAAGAACACCTAAGTAGGCTACCTTTGTTTGTAAAGTACAGTACATTTATTGTTCTGTAGGTACTGTATCATATCCCAGAAATGAGGGTGAGAGGTAATGTTTTCCGTGGTATGTGTGTGGGGGAGGTTGTTTCTTTGTAGGGGTGTAACAATATATCGTGCCACAATATATCGCGATACAGAAACGTCACAATACGTATCGTCAAGGTGAAAACAATATCGTGATATGTTTATTGTATATCAGTGAACGCTGGCTACACAACACTGGTAACAAACACGTCTTTTGTCTAACGCTTCACACCTGCCCTTAGTGTCAACCCAATATCGTGTATTGTATCATATTGTGAGATTAATGTATCGTTACACCCCTATTTCTTTGTATGTTTGTTTGTCTGTTAGCAGGATTATGCAAAAACTACCAGACCAATTTTCATGATACTCGGTGGAGAGGTGTAGCATGGGCCAACTTAGAAGTAGAACCCATTAAATTGTGGAGTGGATCCAAATCACAGGGTGGGTTCAAAAACTGTTTCTTGGATTGTTTGTTAGCAGGATTACACAAAAACTATTGGACCAATTTTCGGTGGAGGGGTGTAGCATGGTCCAACTTAGAACCCACGAGTGGCCCAAACACAGGCGGCAATTGACCTCTATTAATTTTCTAGACCAGGTTCATGTTAAAACGGAGTCGTTTTTATATTTGTGTGTCTGTGTGTGTTTCTGTTTGTGTGTGTTTCTGTTTGTGCATGTGTGCGTGTGTCTGTGCATGTTCACGCACATGTGTGTGTGTGTGTGTGTGTGTGAGAGTCATTGTCCAATGAGTTCCTGCAAGACCTTGGAGTGTTAAGCTATTATTTCTGAGTTTTTTGTTGACAGGGCTTATACTTGCATTGTCCATGTTGTTTCCAGTCGTGGACAGTGAGTCTGGACTTTAAAGTGGACAATCTGCGAATCTGCAAACATTCAATGTTATGATGTTATGTACTGTAATTGGACACAAGATGGAAACCCTTCATGTCATCAACATAGCTCTATTCAGATTAGCACCATTAAAAAAAGCCCCAGCTTTTGATTGTCGCTCAAATCCCGTGTTGGAGAGACTCATTTTTGGGATACATCAGAACGAAGGGACACTGGACTGTGTGGTAATTGTGAGAGATTGGGTGCCGTCTTTTATAGAAATCAAAACACAACGCAGAGCTGAATAAGGACATAAATAAAAGACAACCAAAGTCAACAGGGCCTGGTAATACCATGGAGATACCAAAGCTTTCAGTTTACTTAAAGAGTAAATTGCCATGTTTTACTTATTAACATTGTGCAATATGGTACAAGTTTGTGTTGATTGCATGGAAAGGGGAAGAACCAGTTACACAAATGATATGGTAATATGGTCATACCATGGAAACAAGTCAGGCTTCCTTTTACAGTACAGCTTTAGCTTACATGAGTTACTTACTGAGTAAATTGTTAAATAATAATAATAATAATAATAATAATAATAATATCTGCAGGAATGTACCCAGAATTTGAGATGTATCATGACACTGGAGGAAAATTGTTCATGCTGAGGTTGTTATCAGGTAAGAACTGTATGAGGTAAATCTATCTAGTAAACCGTTTAAAAATGGGTGTAAAATGGGTGTAATTTATTGGAAAGAACTATTTCTAGATAGTACATAATTAAATGTGGGCTGTTACCAACATAAACCTTGGATACTGTAACTAGAACTGTAACTTGAATTAATGGTTAATAGAGAAGTTGTTTCTGGGAATTGGTGGCCTACTTTCCTAGGAAGTAAGGAAACCAGAATTACAAGGTGAGTTGAGTTGATGGGTTGTAGTGGAGGCTTTTCTTAGTATGTCAGCTGCTGCTCTGTGTTTGCCTGCTTATT
Organism: Borostomias antarcticus; assembly: GCF_949987555.1. NCBI lineage: Eukaryota > Metazoa > Chordata > Actinopteri > Stomiiformes > Stomiidae > Borostomias > Borostomias antarcticus. Next base: position 18,427,586 of record NC_140243.1, on the reverse strand, counting down.
ACAGTATCTGTGATAATCACAGAATAATATACTACAATTTACCATAAATGTACCAGCTAAATTTTTTTTATTTTTATATATTTTTTATGATTGCGGGATTGTAAATTGTATTGACCCTCTGGGACATTTGATTGGTCATCAGTGTTTCCTACCATTGCCTCTGGGGCAGGGCCATTCCTACCCCTTTTGGAACCGTAGGCGAGATTTTTATTTGACACCCGGCACAGAAGGACTCTTGAGCAGAGACATTTATATACTTGCCACTGATGTATTTTGTTTTTTTAAACACGTCAACAAAGCCCAATAATTTGTGTAATCCATTCTGACAACAACAATGGAGGAACAGGGATACACAGATACTGATGCCCCTCCCCCCCCACCACCAGTACTGCCTCTCAACCACTCACTCACTCTACAGTACAAACATGTGCAAATGAAGTCTAAATGTTTTATTCATTTGTAATGTTTCATCCTACAGATTCTGAACCTGCAGCTGGGGCTACCAGCTGGTTAAATTATAAAATACTGTGTGATAAGATCAGACCTGAGTCAATAAAATATGTGAGATATCTTTATTGTTGAATGCTTTCTCTCTCCTCCAGGCCCAATATCTGAGTAAGTCTTACCCATATGATGTAACATACTCTCTCTCTCTGGGAGGTATTTCTGGGGGTCGTTGGGGGAAGTGAATACACTTCCATCTGGCTCATTCATCCCGGTGCCACAGACCTGCAGGCATCAATCCAGAGTCGTTCTTCACTGGGGGAGAGGATTGTCAAAGCAAACTGTTGTCAGGCAAACTGTAGCTGCTATGTAAAGTATTATGCGGTACACAATTCTAAATAATGTTACAATCACATGGGCAAAGTTACTGTACCTGCTGACTGAGGTTTCCAGCTGCCGTTGCTGTTTTTGTCACACAAAACCTGAGGGGTCAAAAGGTATTTTTGCAGCTGATTCATAAATGTTTTTTTCTGCTATTAGATGACATCTTGATTCACTCTAAATTATAAGACAAATTAACAAAAACGGCTTGATAGCCTATGTATACTCTTATCAAGCTTCTACTGTATGTAACTTGATAAGAGGACAACTTGACAGTTGATACTGTATGAGAACAAAGGCTCAACTCAAACAGATATGACTATTTGATTTATGTGCACACGGTTGATACAAAGGCATCACCAAAAGACGTCCTTAGAATCTCATACATCTGGACTTCCTTGCTGCAAAGTCATCGGTGTCATCATCTAGTGATATCCACTTAGAAACCTTGTGACTAATGCTCATCAATGCAAGTCCGTTGAGACTCTCTTGAGCTAGTCTCGCAAGCCAGACGAGTCAACTTCCGGCCCGAACTGTCAACTACGTCTGGTATTCAGATGCAGAAATTTTGATGAAGGAAGTTGGGGAAAAAACGGGCGGATATCCTGTCAAAATTCCATAGAGAGTAGTAGACAGTCCGGACCGGAAGTGATGAGTTTTTTTAAGAACTTCCTTTTACAAATTCTAAGCGGCTGAAGTCCAGACTGTCCTCCGTAGAGTCTTACTCCGAGACTACTCTTGAGCCATTGTTGACCTCAGGTAGGTTTTCATGAGCTTCCCAGATAGCAAGCAGATCTAGGCCATAAACAGGCCAGATCTGGCACTTGTGGCTTAGTTCCGGCCCATATATGGCCCAGATCCGCTTGCTATCTGGGTTCAGTTTGGAGAAGCTCCTCTCTACAGATGCAGCTGTCACTGGCCCTGAGGGCATCTGGGCATTTATAAAGTTGATAAAGAAAAAGAAAACTTGTATTATAATCAACCTCTGCAGAGATTGGCTTGTGCTTTTCCTGTCAGCATTTTATTTCAGGACCGAGCCCCCCTCCACTTATCAGGCAATAACAGACTTCTCCAAACAAGAAATGTTAATGATTGAGAAAATATTAATTCTCCCGGTCCCATACATATCACTGATATTGGTCATAGAAATTTCAGCACAGTGACACAAGCACAAGCAGTTATTATTACTAACACTAAAAATGTAGTTTGGTGCATGGTGTAGTAACGGTATAAGACGGTTGTTGATCCACCATGTAGTATATTTACTAGCAGCTATCAAATCAAGGTGGGCAAAAAACAAACAAAAAACTGTGTAGCAAGGTGATTAATAAATTATGGTGCCACTCGTGACTAGCACGGACAAGCTAAGCTAATTATCAGATATCATTGATGATGTACTGTGGTTACAGTGGCCGCATCATGATCATGCTAAGCTAGCTAGCAAATGCTTGCCTTGGCTTGATAAATGGACATGAGTCATACTGTACATATAGCCAGTAGCGCTTCTAGTTTATATGCCACCCTGGGCGAACCCCCCCTAAATACGCCACTGCATATAGCCCTGTCTTCTGTGCGCTTTTCCTCCTCTTTTCTTCTTTTCCTCCCCTGGGCACCCGAGAGCTTAGTTCTCTTCATGTTCTAGGCTTCATTAGCAGGATTTTCCAACATGCTCGCGGTAGGACTGGCACAGTGAGCGTGCTGACATGAAATGCCAGGTCAGGAGCCGTTGGTGGTGGTAGGGGCGTGGGGGCATGCATGCATTTTCAGCAATGCCTTTGCGATTTATTGTGGAATACAAAATGTGTCAAAATTAAATAAATAAATAAATAAGGCTATGAAATGAATAAATATGGGTATGAAATACATCCTGAAATAAATAAATGAGGTAATATAGCCTACAGTATACATACATCTTTAAATAAATGTAAATATAAATGAGTCAATAAATAAAAAATAAAAAAAATAAAAAAATAAAAAAATAAATTACGTTTTTCATAATGCCACATTTATTTATTTCAGGGCACTTTTATTTAATGCCACATTTCATAATGCAATGCCACATTGACTTCCATTGTAGCCCAGCAAGAGCCTGCATAAAAACTGGAGCTAGCTCAATACTGGAGCAATCAGTGAAATTATGGTCTCTATGTTTCAGGTTCATGGTAGACAGACCACAAATAGGGCTAAATGTCTAAAATAGCACACTACCCCTTTAAGCTCCCTGTTATAGGGGGCATGTTCTGGTGCAGTTGCCCACCGGGGTCCGGCGGTCTTGTCAGATCCAAGTATGGCCGGATCCCAGAGGGAGGGGCCTATTGGGCTGCCGCTCCCCGAGGGTGGTTAGTTTAATCTCGGTTTGAGATACAATAGACAACGGACTCTGCACTACTGTACACGTGAACCAACACCTGACAACACTCGAACAATTGGACACTATGCATAACTGTATAGGCTACTTCAGCGTTATTTAATTGTACTGCCTACATCGTGGACACAAATAGCCCAGTCATCCATGATCGGATGGGATGAGCCTAGATGATAGCCTACTGATACATAGTAGCCTAGGCTATACTGTAGACTGCAGGCGACGGATAGGTTAGTAAATTGCCAGTTTGGGAATCTTTAAATGTCTAGCTGAGTACCTAGGACTGGAATGAGAAACTGATTAGCCTAGCACTGATAAGATACCGTAAGGACAAGCTAGAAGAATTCCAATGTACCAGTCCCCGTTGTTACACATGGCGAATACACTTTCTACCAACGTTCTACCATGACGACATCAGTTAACGATGCCGACAATGTTTGCTATGACTTGCACAGCACATTGTATTGCTACACAGACATTTTTATAGTACCCAGATAGCAAGCGGATGTATAATAATTCTGGGCCATATATGGGCCGGAACTAAGCCACAAGGGCCAGATCTGGCCTGTATATGGCCCAGATCCGCTTGCTATCTGGGTAGTTTCAATGCAGATACATATGTTGCTTGCTGTGACCATCTGTGCAGCCATACTACAAGGAAACGGACAGTTGCTGATTGTTGTTCAAAGTTCTGCCAGAAAATAGCCTTTGGGGGTTTATGTTTTCACTGCGGTTGAGATCAATATCTGTCTGTGAGCATTTTCCTGGATGCCAGAGATAACTCAGGACTTCCTTGTCACTGAAAACCACAATAACTCATGGGACTTCCTGCACGAGGTGTCATGATCAGACAGTAACATGGTGTCAAGACAACAACCTGACCCTGAACACTAGCAAGACAAGGGTTGTGGACTTCAGGATGGGGAAATGCAAACAGCAACGCAAGGAAACAGCAGTTGCCAAGTTCTATACAGCCAGAAAATATCCTTTGCGGTCTGTTTTCACTGCGGTTGAGATCAATATGTTATTGAATGTTATTGAACAAGTAGTGTTTGAAAGCAACAGAAATAATGCCTCCAGAAGCAGAGGGTATGAATCAATACGTTTCTCTCTTACACATCTCAACATCTGGCTCCCCAGTGGATCAGAGGGCAAGAAAACTCCCTTTTGTGGCTCTCTTTATTCCAGGCTGTGCAAGACCTCCTAATGTTCAGTTTCAGGTTGCTACGGGGCATCAAGAAATCCCGCCCCAGGCCTACCCCAGTCTTTTGCCGATGTTTTTTTTAGCACTGGTGAGAGAGTTGAACGGTTCGTCAGTCTGCCTCTAAAGTGTGAATCACTGCCCTTGGTTAAATAACCGTCCCACATTAAAACCGCTAGTGCCCTAGTTCAGAGGCAATATGTACAAATCACCTTCTGCCTTGATAAGAGCAGAAAATTAAGATATTTCCATTCATTTGTCAAACACATGCACCGACAAGTGCACAGGGCTTAGAGGGGATTGTGTGATGTGGGAACTTGTCCACAATAGGGTCGTGTGTGAAGGGTTTATGTTTACCTTTGGCACTGGAAGCCACAGTGAATCCCCAGGATCCCCTGGGCAATGGCAAGGGTTACGCCCACAATGAGCAACACAGGCCAGCCTGATTCTGAGGGGCTTGGGTGAGGATGTGTGAAGAGACACCAACACACACACACACCACCTTTGCCTTCATTTTGACACTAATTTACGACTCCGAAGGGATACGTAAACAAGTACAATTAGCTGCAGCAGCCACTGTAAATCATTGAGGGTATGTAAAACAACAGCAACAGTACATTTACATGCAAATTGGTCCTGGAAGCCGCATCAGCACACAGTGTAGGCGATGCAGCCCTATTCAAACACAAACACTAGTCAAGGTGCTGCATTCAGATCAAGAGTTTCAAGACCATTACTAGAACATGTACACGTTTACTGCAACTGTAATTAGAGTGAAGTTAACTACAGGAATTTTGTAGCAGTACTGTGTATATGCATGTTAACTCACAAGTGGGGTCTGGTGTGTGTGGGTTTGATATAGCAGTGATCTAGACACTCTGTGACTCCATAGCAAGCTGGGAAAACAGACACTCATTGGTTGAGATGAACCAGCAGCTCCCATTTGCAAGGGAGCCTGCATACTAGTAATTCTACTAGCAGCATAAGAAGACTGTGTTCAAATGTCAACCATCAAGGAACTCAAGTTTGAAAACAGGTACGGTATGTCCTCTAGAGGCCCTGATTCTTACAGCTGAAATAAATTTGATAGCTCTGATTTATCTGAATTGTGGACATTCTACAAGGTCCAAACTGACATTATCATTATCACTAAGACAGTGTCTAAGCATTGGGTTGCTTTGTCATTTAGAGACGTGGCATACTGTACTGAATGTCTTACAGTGAAGTCTGTATGGTTGGTCTACATGCAGTCTGCATGGTCTACATGCACCCCAGACAGTGAAGGACCTTGATGAAAGGAGTCAAGATAATTTATTATCATCAATAAAACACGTGTTCTCATAAAGTTAGATGTTCTCAAGCAAATTCAAACATCCTGCGGCAGAAACAAATAAAAAAAAACACCTGACGTCTGGCAGCGACACAACAAAATGGACAAAATATACCCAATTTGCATTTGCATACAAAACAGAAATATAACATTCTGTAACAAAGAGATGCTTTTTTAATGTGCTATCCGTACACAAAGGGGACTAAGTCTTGGGTGAATTGTTTAGCTGTTCTTTCTCAGGAAAATGTGTTGCCTCAGCTCTTTGCGCTGACCTCCTTCACGCACGGTATTATTTTCCGACTCATTTAAGTCACATAAAGCACTTAATTAATGAGCTCTCGTCCATTTGAGAGGTCCCCTTCATAGTTAGTTGAGCATTTACTTCCACGAGGCGCCGAGGCAAATCTCCTTAATTGAGAAGTGCCAAGAGACGCATTTGTAAACAGAAGGTGCTAAATAAATAAATAGTTCCAAGGCTTTTCTTGTTTCCTGTGGGGGCCAAGTCCATTCAATCAGCTGTACGTCTCCCTGAGCTTTTTCTCCCTTCGCCATTGTTGGTTCTATTCAGGAACCCAGACATTCAGGGATACATCTCTCGGCTGTATTGTTGCCATGGTGCTCTCTCTCTGTCTCTCTCTCTCTTCTCTCTCCCTCCCTCTGTCTGTATAAACACCACCACTGTGAGAGGTCACGTAGGCACGGTTCTGAGCATCTCTCCCTTGACTAGTCTCTCTTTGTAGTTACTACGTGACTCACCTGTGCCCTTGTTTGGGTTTCCATTGTGTGAAATTGCGTCGTTTGTTGGGGCGCCTGCAAATCGTGAGATAACATATTTGCAAAGAGAGCTGACTCTGGGAAACAGCAGCGTGTGTGCGTGTGCACGCGCGTGTGTATGCGCGCGGGTGTGTGTATGTGTGGAGAGGGAGGTCTTTGTAGCCAACTGTATATTGTTTTATTGCTTTAGCCTGTGAAGTGGATGAAGTCAGCCATACTTAGGGTGGCTCTGTGTTTACGGTCTGTGAGCAGTTAGTCTGTCAGCAACTGACAGGTTGTAGTTTGTCGGCGTCACTCATCGCGCTGGCCTTCCTCTGTGGCCCTGTAGAAGAGAGAGGCAGAACAAGCCCTTCATTATAGTAAATACAGCACGTCATGTTTAACACGTATTGCTGACACACTGACATACTTTCAACATCGAGACAAGGGTACAGACGAACGCCGCGGTGCATCGTGTTGCTGCCAACCCACTAAATAGGCCAAGACTTCGCACGCACAGAAAGATGCCCGTCACTCAAAAACATTCCACCGAAAAGCCGTCGACAGCCTCCTTTTTGACACTGTTCATTATAAAACACGGACCGCCAGTGAGAATAAGTAGCGGAAAATGACGCTTTAACGCTCTATGCTTCGGAGCGCGGACGCAGGACGCGAGAGGAAAAAGCACACGGCTGAGACGAGAAGCCGCGTGTCGTAAAAAAACGGCGTCGTTAACCAAACATATTCGAACCGTCGGCTTTGTCTCGTTCGAACCCCTTCTGCTGAGTCTCACTCACCTGGCGTGGCTGTCCGAAATGACCCGGGTGCCTGTGGGCGTGGCCTGGTCGGTGAAGACCGGCGTGCACGTGCGCATTGCCCGGGTGGCGGTGGTGTGGGTTGGCGTGCACGTGCGCATTGCCCGGATGGTGGTGGTGTAGGTTGGCGTGCATGTGGGCGGCGGCGGTGGCGGCGGCGTGCCGATGGTGTGGCTGGGGGTGTCGCTGAGCCATGGGCAGGTTGACGGGAGGTCTAGGGGGGAAAATCGTTCGGTTCGGAGATGGGTTCTGGTTCCGTTCCCTCGGCATGGTCTGGAACTGGGCTAGGGGGATGACAGGAGGGGGCGTTGGAGGTTTCTGCCCCCCGGGGTTAGCGGCCCGCGCCGGGGGTCCGGCGGCGAGGAGGGCGGCCTGAGTCTGCTGGTTGCGGTTGTGGAAGGGGTTGTGGGCGGTTAGTGTGTGAGTCTGCAACGCCGTCTGAGTGAGGCTACCGGGGTTATCCTCGCCGTTCCTCGCGTCCGCCATCGCTCTCCATCCCTGTGTGTTCTGCGTCGCCGCGGGGGTCCGCCCGGCCCCGTGCTGCGCCGCCGCGTGTGTCTGCGGGAAATGGTTTGGGTCCGCCAGAGTTCGGCTGTCTGAGCCTCCGGGTCCCTGCGGCGGCGGCGGTCTCGGTGACGAAGCCGATCCCCGGGGCGCGGCAGCGCGGTCGGCAGATTGCAGCTGGCCGCCGGGGGGAAACGCCCGGGGGTTGTGGGTGTGTGGCGGCGTCTGCCCGGGGGCCGCCTGGCTCTGATGAGACACGGCTCCGCCATCCTGCTGTGTAATCGCTCTTTGTGTGTGACTGATATGCGTGCGGCCCCCCGCCTCGGGCGGAGTCACGCTGCGACCGTTCTGGATGCGGGGGCCAGTCCCCTGAGAGGGGGGGAGGGTCTGGCTCTGTCTGGGAGCGCTTTCTCTCCGAGGGGTGGTCTGGGAGTGAGCTCCCGGCGGCGGATGTCTCCGCCGACGGTCACCGGGCGGCGGAGTGGTGGGCTGGGATGTGTAGTCGGTGCTGTCAGAGGCGGACGGGGACCGGTACGGAGACGGGGAGCGCCCCCTGGTGGCTCTGCCGTTGGGGTACGACGGCGTGCCCCTCATCTGGTCCCATGGCATCTGGCGGAGGCGGGAGCCGGAGCGCGGTGTGGCGCCGCCCGGGGCAGAGTTGGCGTCCGCTGGGTCGGCGCGTCTAGCCCGGGCGTCGGCCGACGACGGGTCCTGCTGGTAGGTCTGCGTGTCGGCGTTTCGCTGCACGGTGTGGGTGTGACCGCTGGCGTGCGTGTAACCAGTAGGAATAAGACCGGTGAGCGCTTGAGGGCTAGCGCTTACACGACTGCGACCGGACCGTGGAGAGCCGGCATGATACGGCAAGCCGCTTTGCATCCTGGGATTCGTATGCTCGGTCGGTATAGCGTCTTGTCGGTTGTTATGGTGTTGAACAGCACTGTGACTATTTACAGCGTTGCCACTCTGTATTGTATTGACCTGTTGGTTATGAGGCTGCTGAGGTTCCCCGTTCGAGGGTTGGTGGGGTTGACCCACGGACGGGTATGAGTTCAGGTTGACGTGCACCGTGGGTAGCTGCGCATTGTGGTTCTGCTGTGGCAGTGTGTTGAGGTTGACGTGGACCGTCGGGGGCTGGAAACCACCGTGGGTACTGCCAGCCTGAATGACAATGTTGGGATTCTGCTGCTGTGCGTTCGGGAGCGTGTTGGCACTCTGTGGCACTGTGGGTAAAAAGGGATCGTGGTTGTGCATCATGCCATCGCGTGGGTATGAATTAGTATTCTGGTGAGTGTTGTGCGGAAGCCCATTGTGCTGGATATGCCCGTCGTGTTGAAGTGTGTTGGTGTTTCGAGGGCCATTCTGCGGCAGCGCTTGTGCGTTTCTGAGGCCGTCGAGTGGGTGTGTGTAGAGGTTGTTGTGTTGGTTTGTGTTGATATTGTGGAGAGGTGGGTTAGGCTGTTGGTCTCGGTCCAAAGCCCTTGCCTGAGGCAAGTGTGGATCTGGATCCTGAAGGAGAAAAAGAAAGAGAAAGAGAGAGAGAGAGAGAGAGAGAGAGGGACGGAGAGAGAGAGAGAGAGGGAGGGGGGGAGAGACAGAAAAAGAGAGGGGGTGAGAGGAAATGAGTAAGTAGTTCAATAAATACTTGTAGGTTCCATCAAGCAACCCACTGATCCCACGAACGGAAAATAGGTCTCTTACGTCTCTTACGATGAGCCTGGGTTGAGGTTCAGACTTTGGAAGCCTTCTCAGTCTTAGGTCCACTGTAATAAGCAACATGTCAGCACAGTGTCATTAGTACTATGCACAGCGCTGCTCCGAGGTGACCCACTAAGACATCACAGTGACATCATTGCAGTATAAGAACATGAGAGCCACACACACGCACACACTGAATTAATAACCTTTCAACCTGTATACTGTACTTTGTATATAACCGTTTTTTTTACTTCTATTTATTTATAATTTATATGTATTTCTGTATTTATATTTTGTTGTATTGATTTTTGTTTTTGCACGGCTCCCTTGCAAGAGAGATCTTTTTCTCAATCGGCCACGCTGCTTAAATAAAGTAAATTCCAAAATGAAACAGACTCACCATTCCTCCAGCGCAGAAGCAGTATAATGGCTAGGATGAGGAGGATCAGAGCAACCACACAGGCAATCACGATCCCTGCCACTGCCCCTCCACTGAGACATGTACCTGGGACACAGAGAGAGAGGGATGGAGGGAGGGAGGTAGACAGAGGGATGGAGGATGGTAGAGAGGGATGGAGGGAGGCAGAGAGAGGAATGGAGGGAGGGAAGAGGAGGGATGGAGGGAAGAGAGGGGGGTGGAGGGAGGAGGAGGGAAGAAAGGGATGGAGGGAGAGGGATGGAGGGAGGAAGAGAGGGGGATGGAGGGAGTAGGAGGGAAGGAGGGAAGAGGGAGGGAGGAGGAGGGATGGAGGGAAGAGAGAAGGATGGAGGGAGGAAGAAGAGGGATGGAGGGAGGAAGAGAGGGGGATGGAGGGAGGAGGGAAGAGAGGGATGGAGGAAGAGGGGGACAGAGGGAGGAAGAGGGGGATGGAGGAAAGAGAGGGATGGAGGGAGGAGGAGGAATGGAGGGAAGAGAGAGGGATGGAGGGAGGAAGAAGAGGGATGGAGGGAGGTAAAGAGAGGGATGGAGGGGGAGAATTAATAATAATAATGAGTCTGGCTGAAGGAGCCAAGACAGACAAAGGAAAAGAAGAAGGCAAAACGAATTTTGAAAAACTATGATGAAGTGCAGCCAGAGTAGAGAGTGGGGAGAGATAGCGAGCTGAGAAGACAGGGAAGATTAGTGAAGACAGCTCAAAGTCATTAGAAGAGAGTTCCACTTTTATTGCAACAACGTTTTGGACAGATCCTTCTTTTCTAAGGAAACCTTGCCAAGGCCCGAATCAGTCTAGAAGTGGCCAGCAGCTGCCAAAACTCACCAATAATAACCAGGTCAGTTTCTTGCTTGGATGTGCCCCTCGTGATCGCGTTACTGGCCACGCAGCTGTATCGGCCACTCTCATTGGTGGAGAAGGTCTGGATGCTGAGCACGCCGCTGTCTGGTTGGCCGGAGGCCACGGGCTGCCCGTCATGATTCCATGAGAAGGTGGCAGGGGGCAGGGAGTCAGACACGCAGGTTAGCCGGACCGTCTGTCCCACCACCAAGTCCCCTCTCCCCACACACTCTGCCGGTGTGGACTTGGTCAGCTGTGGGGTGTCTGGGCCATCTGGTTCAGAAGATCGAGGAGACAAGACAGATTACTGCTTGGAGAAACACTAACTGGTGTCCTACAGAGGCCTGTGATATTAACATTAGCTACTGTGGTTTATGGACGCTAACGCTGGCTAAAATATACAAGCTCAAGCCAATAGCATTCTCATTAGCTACTGTGGTTTAGGGACACTTGTTAACTGCTAATAGTTTTGGTATTAGATAAGTCACTGACTGGCTGTTAGCTCATGCTAATACCACAAGTATCAATTTATAGCACAGGCTAACAGCCAATCAGTAACTAAACTAATACCAAAAGTATTAGCAGTTAGCAAGTGTCCCTAAACCGCAGTAGCTAATGTACCAAACCACAGTAGTTAATGTACCAAACCGCAGCAGCTAATGTACCATGTACCAAAAGTATCAATTTATAGCACAGGCTAAGCCAGTCAGTGACTAATACCAAAAGTATTAGCAGTTAGCAAGCGTCCCTACAGTAGCTAATGTACCATGCACCAAAAGTATTAACGTATAGCCCAGGCTAACAGCCAGTCAGACTCACAGTAGACGGTGAGGCTCCGTGTGTCGGTGCCAGCGCTGACAGGGTTGCTAACGGTGCAGGTGTAGTCCCCGGCGTCGCCCCTCCTGGCCGGGTGGATGACCAGGGAGCCTCGTGAGATGACGACCCTAGAGTCAGAGGAGAGGGTGGAGCCGCCTTTGTCCCACTGGACGCTGGTCTCCGTCCCCGCTGTCCAGGTGCAGCTCATGGACACGTTCCCCTTCTCCAGGGCCACGGAGGGGACGACCAGACTCACCCCTGCTACGGCGTCTAGAGAGAGAGGGGTGCCAGATGTTCATATCGAATATCGACGCAGGTCTTATCTATATTTCAACAGGAGGGAAATGTCTGCAGAGGTGAGGGAGTACGGAGGAAGAGAGACAAAACAGAACTGCAGGGATTCTAATTCTGAACCCCAGGAGACTGTTTGGGACTGTGTGAAAACCGCCAACAAGGAAACACAGATTAACACCAAATGAGCCTATTATTATAGTGCCTTTCATAGTATAATCACAAACTAAGAGGGATGGGTGTGAGCATCACAGATGAGTCTAATAGAGAAGGTAACGCACACCAATTATACTTTTATGAGGTGCTGATTACTGGAAACGTTAACTATTAAAGAAAGAAAGGCTCCAGGCTCCATATGCATACGTTTTAATAAGAATGACGTTTCGGTCGTGTGGCCTTCTTCAGATTCAAATTTGTTTTGTTTTTTTCCATAATGCATACGTTTTAATGAGAATGATGTTTCGGCCCTGTGGCCTTCTTCAGATTCAAACAATAGTGACCCAAGTGCTGGCCTATATGGATCTAACTAGTGGCACACCTGCTGGTGATAACAATCAATCTCATTAATCACAAACAGGAAGGCTACTACAGCCAATCAAATCACACACAAATAGGAAGGCTGCTCCAGCCAATCAATACAATTCCATTATACAAGTCAAAAAAGAAAACATGTTAAATCATAAATTACATGAGGTTACTAATAGATATTCAGAGAAGTTAAAACATCAGCTCTTCAAGCAGTCATCATAAACAAACAACTTCTATCTAAATATCTAGTAAAAGTATAAAACAAACAACTTTACAGAAAGTGCATCACAGGTAACATCTCAAATCATAGTCCACATTTAATCCATGGGGAGATAGAGTTCTCAGGTGATGGATCCAATAATGAATCTGAAGAAGGCCACGCGGCCGAAACGTCATTCTCATTAAAACATATGCTCACTTTCCTTCTTTTATAATCACAGGTGAGAACACAGATAAAAATCGGGGAAGGGGGGGGGGGTTCATAATTTCCCCAGAGACCACTGTGGTGTAATCAAAATAACCGAGGGTTGAGAGAGGGACAGGATACAGACACGAGCACAGATGATGTACAGAGGGACAGGCGGTGCCAGCGTTAGTGGAGAAGCCCGTTAGCAGAAGGCCGAGGTTGGAAAGTTCTAGAGAACAGAAGGGTTGAAAAGTTCTAGAGAATAGAAGGGTTGAAAAGTTCTAGAGAATAGAAGGGTTGAAAAGTTCTAGAGAATAGAAGGGTTGAAAAGTTCTAGAGAATAGAAGGGTAGAAAAGTTCTAGAGATTAGAAGGGTTGAAAAGTTCTAGAGAATAGAAGGGGTTCGGATTGAAAGGTGTGCGACAGCAAACGGCAGCAGCGTCAACAAACAAAAACAATGCAGGAATTCCAAACTATCAAGCGACTGTTATAACTGTTCACTCTTGCATTCTTCATTATTTCCACTGACTATCTCGTGTTTATCCTCCCTCTCCTCCTTTACATTCTCCGTCGCTGTCCTTCCTTGAGCTTTTCTCTCGTCCTCCTTCAATGGATTTCTAATCGGTTTAGTTCCATGTTTCCCTGTCACTGCTTCAATCAATCAATCAATCAATCAAAGCTTTATTTGTATAGCGCATTTCATACCCAGAGGCAACACAATGCGCTTTACAGGGGGATACGACCCACCTCTACATATTCCAGAGGGAGCAAAAAAACAAAACAGTAATCACCCGGGGGCCAGATCACTTCACTCCCTCCCTCCCTCCCTCCCTCCCCCCTTTCCCTGTCACTGCTTCACTCACTCACTCACTCACTCCCTCCCTCCTCTTACCAAACACTCTGAGCTGTATGGACCTGGAGTTGCTGCTGAGGCCGGTGGTAGCCAGGGGGTTCACCTCCACCGTGTAGTTCCCCGCATCCCGGAGCTGGGCGCTGGCGATGCGGAGTTGGGTGGCGGTGATGGTCACCCTGCCCTGGTACTGGGCCACGACGTTGACCACGGCGCTGCCCGCCGCCCACAGCCCCAGGGGGGTCTCGCCTCCCGGGTACTTCCAGACGATGGACAGGACCTCGGGCACGGTGAGCACCGTGAAGACGATCTCGGTGCCGCTCTGCACCAGAACCGGGTCTGTCAGGAACTGGATCCGGACGGGGTCCTGGGTGAGGACCGCAGGGGGTAGGGCTTTGGGAGGGTGATGAGAGGGAGTCAGTGAGGGGGGGAGATAGAGAGAGAGAGAGCATGAGAGAGAGAGAGAGAGAGAGAGAGAGAGAGAGAGAAGACAGACTTTTCTCAATAGGTTTGCATTGCTCTGTTTGAACAGAGGCAGCGAGAGAGAGAGAGCCAGACTGCCATCAAGAGGCTTTTCAATACTATTTACAAGCACATAAAGTAGCTGGGAACCTTCAGCCAATGAATTAAAGTGAATCAAATCAATACGTTCGGGATCAGTCTCAGTGGACTGGCTTTACAAGCTGAGCAGTGTGAAGCCGAGGCCAAAATGACAAGGACTAATATTGAGACAGATTGCATGAGCTTCTCTCTTTGATCAATAGCAGTAAAACGACAGAAGTAGTTTAATGCCTAGTTGAAAGTACCAGGGGACCAACTAGGGCTTCAACAGAGCTGGACAGAGTAGCTATGAGGCCGGAAGTAGACCTCCCCCTGAGTAACGCTGTACGAACCATTATCACATTAAATGAATGTTGTCAAGCCGGTTAAGCAGTGACTTTTGAACATGGCTTGGGACTTAGTGTTGCTATCCAAAGAACGTGACAGCCATGAAACATTCCCAGTTTAGAAAACAGAATCGTCATAAATGGCTAGTTTCAAATGAGAGGTTTATTTACCTGCCAAAGACAACACGATAGTAAGCAGAGGTAGGTTCATGCTTTGGTCAAGACGGCCTGTTGAGAAATAAACTTTAAACTTTAAAACAATGATTATTATGTGCCTCTTTATATAGGAAAAGAGCCATTAGCCATTTACTGGTTAGGACAGGCTACTGTCTCTATGCTGTCTATGAGGACCAGCAGCTGAAGAAAAAAAAAAACTCAAAACATGCAAGAAAAATTTACACTCACCAAAGAGTTAATGTCTCCCTTCATGTTCCAGTTGTAGAGTAATTGTTTCAGATGTGCATTCACTTCCTGTTTGGCATCCTTACCTGTGGAGAAGAGACAGACCTGTCCTTAAAGGGCCAATATCACCAGGGTGTGTGAAGCCGTTGTAAAGGCAAGAAAATAAAAACCAAACCATCAAACAGAATGACGCCATATTTTACTGCATGCACAATTCATATGCACCAGTATGTATTTTATAGATAGATAGATAGATAGATAGATAGATAGATAGATAGATAGATACTTTATGGTATAATAATATTTTATATATATATATGGGTCCTATGTTGGTATTATTATTAATTTCCACTATTATTATTATTTTCCTTGACTTGGTCAAATAACTCAAAAGGTCCATGTGATGAACATTTATGACACCTAGTATACTTGTGTCTTTCCTCACAGGGAACAATGATTTTAGGTGAGTGAATGTAACCGGGTTGGATTTGTTAAACTCACTCCTCAGTGTAAATTCCACCCACATGTGATGAGCAACACCTGTGACGTGGGCATGGAAATGGGCACTACTCTATTGTACCATGCTAAATTGACTGCACTTATATAGCTTTTATCCAAAGTGCTTTACAATGGCCTCTCATTCACCCATTCAGACACACATTCACACACCAACGGCGGTAGCTGCCATGTAAGGTGCTAACCTGCTCATTGGGAACAATTTGGAGTTTCCCAAGGACACTTCAACTTCATTTCAACAGGAGGAGGCGGGATTTGAACCGCCGATCATTGGACGACCCGCTCTACCACTGAGCCACATCCGCCCCCATGTCGATGCAGTTGCAGTGCTTGTGGGTCCTCTCAATTCAATAAGTGTTTGTTGTCCCCAGAGGGTAATCCAGGTGCAGCTTTGGGCACTTACAATGTGTTATGAATGAATAGACTTTATTATCCTACCACAGTATATCAGGAGTTCAACTTGGCCTGTATTAGACGAGTAGTCGCATGGCAAGTGGTACTGGGACTCCTTTGTTTTTCGCCTGGTAGTTAGGCTACACAGCCTGGGAATGTTGGTTAGGGCCCACATTGCTGCTTGTAGCTATATTATATCATGTTTTTTAAGACCATTGCATGCGTATTGTATTTCATTATCACTCCTCTCATTACTGTCTCCTCTGCTGGATTAGTTTTGAATGGCAAATAATGCATCAGATCATTTCAAAAAAAGAAAAGTTGATCCAGGCACTGAAATCGAGCAGTCGGGAGGGAAGTGATGATGTTAAGAAAGCTTTTAATATACCGGGCTTACAAAATTAAACATGTTGACATGTTTCGACCTTGTCGGCCTTCATCAGGACATGTCACTCACCCAAAGGACCCATGGTGTCCGCTGCTGACTCCCGCTGGCAGCTGTGCCCGGCACAGACGATGACACAGAGACAGACGACACGGGCAAAAGACAGCAGCGGACAAAAGGAGAGGATCATGACCGAGCCGCTGCCGCGCAAATGTCCGCCATAGACACCCGTTTGAATTCAATGTTAAAAAACAGGGCAACTGGCGTGGCTCGCCCCACGCAGCCTCATGAGACTTGCCCCCACAGATCCATTGGGAAAGGCGCTGGTTTAGACAGCGGTGAACCCGCCTTCCCAGAGCCACGACAAAAAGCACAAGACACAACAGGTGCAAGCGAGCCTCGCAGACGATAGAAGGCACACGGCTCCGTCCTCCAGACCACTTTCGGCACGAAAGATGTGCCTTACTCCCACCACCACCACCAGTGATGAGGACTGTCAGCGCTCTCAAGTCTCCTTTTGTCCGCTGTAGAACACGATACCAAAAAGCTGAGGAGAAAAATGTGCTTCCTATAACAGGAATAGGGCTTGCTCTTCATTCTACACTAGAAAGTCCATTGTGAAATGATTGATTGTGTTTTTGATGATGGTGTGTATATACATGCCTCATACACCATGTTGAAGCCACTTGATGCAGTGTATCATAGTGCTCTGCACTTTGTAACTGGTGATGGGTTTCTTACACACCACTGTATTTTATATGAAAAGTTGGGCTGGCCCTCTCTTGCGATTCGAAGAGAGCAACACTGTCTTCTGTGACTGAGACTGGTAAGATTACACCCTGTGCTTCCCGTCTCAGAAAAGCATATTTATCATAGTTTTGCAACACATTTACGCATGCTCCATTGACTTCCATGGTAGCTCGGTGAGAGCCTGCATTAAAACTGCAGCTGGCTCAATACTGGAACTATCAATATTATGGTCTCTATGTTTCAGGTTCATGGTAGACAGACTACAAATAGAGTTACATGTCCAAAATAGTGCACTACCCCTTTAAGCTTTGTACTGTATCAGTTTGTGTGTGCATCTTCTCTCTCTCTCTCTCTCTCTCTCGCTCTCTCTCATATTAACATGACAGCTGGGCAGATGTGATGGCAAGTTACAGTACATGATGCTCTTGGTCTGGAAAATTCCCTTTATACTGCGACCACACTCTGTAAATTTCTCTCTGCATTTACTTGCAATAAAATGACTGAATGCTCTGAATCAATTTGAATGTGAAATCTATACTAACTCTCCTTCCTCCTCAGTGTCCAATCCATACCCCTTCCTGTCAGTGATCTTTCCATACCAGGGGCCTCTGCATGTGGCTAAGGGAGGCAAACTGGCCCTGCAAGTCCAGTTTGAGAAGACCCCAACAGAGAGGATTGAAAGAGTGACATGGGACTACAAGACAGAAATGGGACAGGCACCAAAAAGGCTTGTCCCAGACAACAGTCCTGATCAGCAGGGGACAAAATGGGAGCTGGAGAAGATGACTGATCTCAGACTCCGATTATGAGTCCACCCTGTCACTGACCAAGATGGAAATCAGAAATCTGCCACAACATGACAGAGAAGAGTGAGAAAAATATGCTGATTCCATTTCTGGCAATTCTCAACAATTTGAATAGTAACTTTTATCTCAAATCAACAATACTTATGAGACAATAGTTTTTCATGCATAGAGTAGATCTTTTGATCCCTGAGAACTGCCACTTTATTATTTCTATACAATGTTCCTGTAGCAATGGCACTCTCTCTGTTGAGGATCCATACCCTCGGTTATCACACGGAGCAGTAACATTGCATATGGATGTCTACAAAGACTTCTAACTTAACCATGTCCTTCCCAGAATCTGCTCCTGAGGCATCCCTCTCTCTGCAGTTGTAAGGTGGCCAATAGCGTGACACAGTGGGACTGCCCAACCTTCACCTGATTGGTGGATGGAGAGGAAGTGTCCGATCAGACAGCCAAAATGTCTGCAGACGACAATCGCCACCTGTTTGAGATGAAAGACCACATCTACACATGTGTTGTCAAGAGCAGGGAACCAGTGTCACCGACTACATTACTGGTAACAATAAGTAAGCAATATGTTGAACTTGTCTCTACACGTAAGCTGGAAACAAATTACCTCCCCTCCATGACAATAACAGACCTCATTCATATCAATCTATTCTGTTTGCCGCATAGCACCTTCACATGCTATTGTGTTCTTTTAGGAAATGTTTCAGAAGGTGCTGCTGGAAATAATGGAGATGAAGATACTCCTATGACATAACCTCAACAATAACTTTTGAGTGGAATTTGATCATCTCATCTCAGTGTATTTTACATTTCCTAAAAGAACACAATAGCATGTGAATGTGTATGTGCCTAAGCAAATAGAATAGTTGGTGTTGCAATTTCATTGCTTTAAGATGTTGAGGTAAGTTTTGACCATATTTTACCACGGGCAATTAGAATGTTTGTTGACAAATTGTGAGACAATATTGATCTATTGTTCTGTTTCAATTGCAGAGTAGATATTTTGAAATGTGTGAGTGTGTTCTTTTTAGCATATTTAGCATGAATGTGATGATCAATCTTGAAAAATGTTTATGTGTTTTGCATCTGGTCTTGCAAAAAAGGAAACATTGTAACCTAATTGTGCGACACTACATGTAGCTTCCCCAGAGTTAAAAAAAAAAAAACATGGAGAGGCAGCGTTCAGTTTTTATGCTCCACATATCTGGAACAAACTTCCAGAAAACTGCAGGTCTGCTGCAACTCTCAGTTCTTTTAAATCAAGACTGAAGACTTTTCTTTTTGCCGCTGCTTTGTATTAAATCAAATAATTATTAATTGCATTTCGTTTATATGACCTTTTATAATGGGTTTCTTGCACTTTGTCTTGATGCTTTTAATGTCTCATGTAAAGCACTTTGAATTGCCTTGTTGCTGAAATGTGCTATACAAATAAACTTGCCTTGCCTTTGTGATTCTGATAAACTGAGAGAACAGGTGACATGAGGACAACAAAGCAAGATGAAGAGCTCCCATTTGATCAATGAGCGCCACCTATTGACCAGTTATAGAATCACCTTTCTACCAGCAGCAAATAGCCAAAGCTTTATCAGTCAAACCACTCTAACATTTCTATAGCTAATTTATTTATCAGTGGGAGAAATATTGTGAATATATATGCTAATATTGTGAATATTTTCTTCCAGCTGAAGCATACTCATCATAGTACATGGAAGCCAAACAGTAAAAAACAGCTAATTTAAAGCCTGTTCTCAGCAAATCATTCTAACATTGGTGGTCACTTGGTCACTCTCATTTAGTGTTCCATTAGGCCTGCTCATTATGCACAATTGCCAACTCTGTCCCACAGTGTGTAAATATAAAGTGTCAGACTGTAACTTGGAGAGATGGAGGTTGGAGGAGGAACAGTCAGAGTGTGATTGATTTGACAATAAAGTTTAAGTGGTGGAGGCATTTGCTGCAAAGGAAATTGCTCCGCTTGAAAACAAGGACGTCTAGTTACCTCGGTCACTGTTCAGCTGAAGCTGAACATCTCTGGAATCCCTCTCTACAATCTACGCCTACGCAAATACAACGAAAATACAATCAGTAAAATGTTTTAGCTCATTGATGACAAGGACTAACACTGAGACAGATTTCATGAGCTTAATCAATAGCAAAAGCAACAGAAGTAGATTGATGTTCCTAAGTAGGGGATGACGTTGAGTGAATGTTGTCAAACAGGTGAACTTTGGCTCGGGAGCAGATTCCAAAGAACGTGACACCCTTGAAACCTTCCCACAGTTTAGAACATGGAATTATCAACTAGTTTCAGATAAGACGTTTATTTACCTGACAATGACAACGATAGTAAGAAGAGGTAGGTTCATGCTTTAGTCAAGACGGCCTGTTGAGAAATAAACGGATTATTATGTGTCTGTCTACATAAGAAAATAGCCGCGCTAAATACTGTCTAGGATACGGACCATCTATGCTGTCCATGAGGACCTGCAACTCAAAACATTAAGTTAAAAGAAAAATGCACACTCACCAAAGAGTTCATGTCTCCCTTCATTTTAAAGTTGTAGCCTACATTGTCACATAGCTTTATGGTTTGTTTACGTTCAAAAGAATCTTGCCTTCACTTCCTGTTTGCCATCCTTACCTGTGGAAAAGAGACACGCCTGTTCTTAAAGGAGTAGACTAGTAAAGGGAAAATCATGTTTAGCCCTGTTTTAAAGGGCAATGCTCGTTTTTGATAACCTGGACCTTATTTACGACATATTATAAGTTTGACTCACCGAGATCACTTTTGTGTAGTTCGGAGGCCTGTAGAAGAAATTTAAAATCCAGCGCGAGCCAGTATATCCATGTAATGACGGTGGACGGGGCAACGAGAATGCAGTTTCTCAAAATCTATTTTCGGCCGCTAAACTGTTGTTTTCATCAATCAGATTGGATGAATGGACAGTTGAGATTCCTCAACGCGAGGCATTGTAGTGGTTTTCAAATACGGGGTCTTTAGCCTCTGTAATATGATCTTTACACGCCTTTCCCCACTTGCTCCAGCACGCATGCGCACAGGCCAGCGCGCAGACTGGCTATTCTCCGGCTCACATTCTCTGCGCTACGATCGTTGTTGGTGCCGAGAATATTGTCGTCGTCATTCGTCAGCAACAATCCGATCGTAGCGCAGAGAATGTGAGCCGGAGGTCCAGGTTGTCAAAAACGAGCATTGCCCTTTAAGGTTACTAATGATCATATACAATGGTTCAGATAAAAAAAAAAAGTTGACAAAACTAGCACTTTTGAGAAAGTCTGATAATTGCTCTACCACCGTTTAGGTCATACAATGGATGTGGGTGGGCACCGTGAAAAATCATTAAAAAACATGTTAAACTCTCGATTTCAAAGACAAGAAGCTCACCAAGGGGGTAATTGGTGTTACGCGAGAATCAGTCTCCCTTCCTCTCATGAGTTTTAATGTTGTCTTGTGTCGGTATCTACTGTAGCCTAATATTAGCTAGGTAACTTCATCTCTCTCTCTATCTCTCTGTCCAATTAAAGAAAATAGGCTAAATGTTCTGTAATATAATCATTATACAGTAACAGTGCAATATTGATTGAAAGCTTCTAACTTAGCCATTCCCCATAATTCTACTGGGTTGCTGTAGGTAGGCTAATGCATCTTCATCACAGTGGCAACTTACAGCCCCCCCTTTTCTACTGTGATGACTCAGTGACAGAAAGCATATCAGGTAGTTATTATCACAAATGGACAGCCTATCTAATATAAGTAGGCCTACTTGTTACCATCAGCTAATTTTCTATAATGAGTGGGCATACAGGCTAATGGACTTAAACAGTAACAGACAGTGAGATTTTAATTGTAGGCTTCTAACTTAACCATTCACTCTACTGGATTGCTGTAGGATAATGCGCATGTACACAACATCACCGTGACAACCTACAGGACCACCACCATCTACTGTGATAAGTGTGACAGGAAAGCATAGCAGGTACAGTTATCACAAAGGAACAGCCTATCTAAGTGCTTGTTACCATCAGCTAGTTTTCTATAGTGTGCGTGTGTGTGCGTGCGCGCACGTGTGTGTGTGTGTGATTACATTACATATCACACCATTACATATGACTTTTGCTATAGCTCCTAGTAACTTGTTTAGAAAGGAGATGTCCTTGTGAGTTCTGGCAAACAGTAGCACTGACCTACATTAAAGTCACTTGGTATTCAGGTATTCTGCGAAGGTTCTCCAAACCGCTCAAGGTGGTGTGAAAGAAGGGACTGCCTACCTACTTGACTGAGGACTTTGTTATGTGAGTCACTGAGTGAAAATAACAACACAAAAACGTATAAAAGTAAAAAGGACTGAGAGTTGAAAAGTAAAATCATAAGATTGAATCCAGCTGCATATTATGAGGTGATCTTGTTCACTGGTTGTTCTGTGTTGGTAAAGTATTAAAATGTTGAAAGGTGAACAGCTGCTGATTATTGATATAATTTAGAAAGAAATGGATGCTGATAATGCATATGGTAATATAGACAAATGTTAAATCATGTTAAATCAATTTATTGTTCATGACTAAGAAATAAGAAAATTAGGATAACTATAAATTTTGAAATGTTCAATGTTTATAGTGGTACTGTAGGTTACAGGTACAATTTTGCAGAGTTATTTTCTTACTGAGGGTGATATGTGATGTTCTTCATTGTGCCTGTAGGTGGAGCCATAGGACATACTGTGATATGCAGCTGCGCAGTGGTAGTTCAGCTTCTGGTGCCAAGTATACTGGAGGTTACTGTATCTGCTCCCGCTTACGTGGCTACTTCTTTATTTTATTAAAAGTAATTAAGTATTAGTATTGGGTCCGTGCGTGTTCTTCCTACGACACAACAGGGGAGGGACATTCAGGAGTGTTGATATGACGATAGAAAGTCATATAGAAAAATGTTAACTCAGAGTGGTGATGGCTTTTGCTGTACGGGAAAAGGAAAGAGGAAATTGCTCCACTTGAAAACAAGGTGACGCCTAAGTAGGCTACCTCTCAGTCACTGAGTGGAGCTGACACACACAGTGGACCGTTCATGTGAACATCTCTCCCCACACCAACCACTACGTAAATACCAACCACTATATCAGTATTTTAGCTCATTCCAGCCCCTTTTTCGAGGCATTTTGAGGAAGCTGTGTTTTTCAGCTCTCTTCCTCTCTGGAGATTTGCTGACGTCTTCTCAGGTGTTTTTATAGTCTGGGTGAAATTGTTTTATTTTGGACTATAAAAATATACGAGCTGCCCGCTGTTTACCTTTGGAAGCCGCTTCGCCTTTGAAGGAGGGGGGATTGCCCTCCTGCAGGACTGGAAGCAGCTCTGAGTGACTTATCTCCATTGTGTATTTTAGTACTGACGGT
The DNA here is from genome assembly GCF_949987555.1 of Borostomias antarcticus. Taxonomy (NCBI): domain Eukaryota; kingdom Metazoa; phylum Chordata; class Actinopteri; order Stomiiformes; family Stomiidae; genus Borostomias; species Borostomias antarcticus. The sequence continues at coordinate 18,404,374 of NC_140243.1, read as the reverse complement.
AGGTGAACTCCACACTGGTGGCTGCCTTCTGTTCCTGTGTAAATCCATTTCTCACCGATATGCATAAATAGAACTAGGCAAATAATCATGTCTGGTCATACCGGCCGAGGAGTTTAAAGTGTGAGAAAGCTTCATCGCTGAACTCACCAGGTGAAGCTATGGACATGTTCCAACTGTCTCTCTCCTTCTCGCAACAGGAGTCATGGGGCTGAAAGAGTGTCTTTACTGGGGAATCTCCCTGCTGGTGATTCTGAGTAAGTCTAACCAACATTTTAACACAGTACATCAAATTAATGTCAAGATGCCTATTTTCCCCAATTGCTTGGCAGAACACAGTTTCAATTTTAGGTCATCCTTAGGACACGTGTGGGGCCATGAGTGTGCAGCTCTGGTCGTCTGAGGTGAATTTAAACAAAAGGGTGTGTTTGAAGATTTCTCTGCCTCCAAGGAAATAGTCTGCAGTAATGTCTTCCCCTGTTGATAGGCTGCATATAATCTTGACATGTACAGTAAACTTCCCATAGAGTGTTTTGGTCTATCTTGGCTCTTATCGTCCAGACTACAGTCTGCATAATGAATACTTCCTTTGATAAAAACAGTCAGACTTTTCTGGTCCATTTAGAGTTGGGGATCCTAGATTGAGCCTTGATGAATATTAGGCAGGGGTGTCACATGCTATCAATCACTCGGTGATCACTTGACATAAACGTCTCCTAATGTTGATCTGTGGAGTAAGGAATACACTAAATGCCTGCTTAAGTCCCAAATGGATAAACTCATGAAGGCTAATACATCATTGATCATTCCATCAATTGGCGTTTCAAATCAGCAAATGCGAAACCAATACAGGATATTATCAGTGACACTGAGACAGTATGGCTCTTTTCACAGTGCCAGGTGGCTACCAGTGTGTGTCCGTACACATGCAGACCCCCCAGCCCGTCCATGTGATCCCAGAAGCCAGTCTGCTTCTCCAGGCCCGGATTGAGCGCCAACACCAGGAGCAGGTCTCCATGGTAACCTGGGAGCGAGAGTCGGGACACGGGGAGATTCCGGGGAAAGTGACATTAGCCACGTTTCCTGGGAAAAACCCAACTGGCCGTGTGAGGCTGGAACAACAGGGGGCGACACTGAGGCTGGAGCGTTTCACTGCGGCGGACAGCGGGCTGTACACAGTGACCGTCACTGACCAAACTGGAGCCAAGGCCTCTGCACAGTGCAACGTCATGGAATACGGTACAATAGGCTACTGTAAAATGTTGAAATTACCTTATTGTTTGGACGATATTCTTAGTACATATTCCCTAAGTGTCCCTTGAGGCTATTCTTCAATTATCTTTTGTGTAATCTGTCTGAACACCTCTTCAGCGTCTTGTCAGCATGTTTGGTCTGACCCACCGTGTCGTGTCCGGCTCATTTTCACGTCAGCCCGTCTCCTGCTCTCTCTCTCTCTCTCTCTATCCCTCTCTCTCTCTATCCCTCTCTCTCTCTCTCTATCCCTCTCCCTCCCTCCCTCTATCCCTCTCTCCCTCCCTCCCTCCCTCTCTCTCTATCCCTCTCCCTCCCTCTCTCTCTCCCTCCCTCTCTCTCTCTCTCCCTCTCTCTCTCTATCCCTCTCTCTCTCCCTATCCCTCTCTCTCTCCCTATCCCTCTCTCTCTCTCCCTCTCTATCCCTCTCCCTCTCTCTCTCCCTCCCTCTCTCTCTCTCTCTCTCTCTATCCCAGTGCCCGTGCACCACGTCTCAGTGATTGTGAACGTGTCACACACCTCGCTGTTCTGTCTGGAGGCCTGGGGGACCGACCCCAAGTTCCGGTGGCTCCACGAGAGGACAGCCGTCACCGAGGCCACGGGCCGGGTGTCCCCCGACGGGCAGACCCTGTTCTTCACCTCCGACCCCATCTGTGGCCACTTCACCTGCATGGTCAGCAACAGCCTGGGACACAGCTCTGCCACCTACACTGCAGGTAGGGCGCACCGGACCAGAGACACAGCTACTTTTCGACCAGTGACAATTTCTTGAAGGTTTGTGTATTTTTTGTTTTACTGAGAAGTTTTTTTTTTTTTACTTTTTTTTTTTTTTATATCGTTTTAATATTGTTTTGTCTTTTAACTGTTCGAAATAAACTTTCAAAATCAAATCAAAATCACACCTAGCGGAAAATCCATCAGCGTCTCTCTCTATGACAGCAGAAGATGCACTTTGTTTTGCACAGTCAAAAAAAAAACCCACAGAAGGCAGAGAAAGTGTATTCTCTCGCCTAATAGGCTCAATTCAACGAATGCCTTGAACGTGCATAGTCTGTTCGTCTTGATGTTTATTCCGCTCCTTGTCGGCCATGTTGCTGTGTCACAGAGTCCTTCTGCTCTACAGTCTGTCCCTTCTGTCTGATAGAGCCGTGTGAGAGTGAAGGCAGGGGTGCGACAGTGGCAGTGGTCTGTCTAGTCGTCCTGCTGGTCCTGGGAGGAGCTGTGGCTTTTCTCCTGTGGAGGTAGAGTAACGCAGACTGACGTGACCGAAAAGTCATCACGATGCCGCCTCACACAAATGTCATTTCAGACTACTCTCTGTAAGAGAAACTGTTCTCTGTGAAATTAAAAAACAAAACTTGGAATTGAATACCTTGTTATGATTGGGCAAGTAGTAAGCTAGCACACAAAGGCTTGTCATGTTTTTCGTTTTGGTTGGTGATTCGATCATTTTGTTTAGTCTTGCGGTGTGTTGTTTTGCTTGTCAGGTCTTGTTTGATGATCACAAAGGACTTTGTTTCTTTGTTTCTGTTTAGGAGGCGCAGCCAACAGAGAAACAGAGGAGAGAGACTGCAGGAGCATTTTGAGGGCCCCTTGTAAAGAGCTACCATCTGTTAGGATTACAGTGCCCATATTCAGAAGCTACCCCCCCCCCCACACACACACACACACACACACACACTCATAGCCCTTTTCCACCAAAGGAACTCTGGTTCGTGAACCGGTTCGTTTCAAAATTCCTGGAACCTTGGTTCTGTCCAGAGAACAGGCCCGCGTTTCGACCAGTTTTGAGCCGAACCGTTGTACGTCAGCCCACGCCCATGATGTCGTCACGGTTCGCACTGAAAAACCTACTATTTTGTGTTGCCGGTTTCGGAACCAGCTTTCGGGTTCCCGAACTCATTTCTTTTTGGTCGAAATGCTCGGAACCATTCAAAATTAGGTTCGCGAACCGGCACCGAACCGGTTCCCTCTTGGTGGAAAAGGCCTATCTGAGATGGACTCCAGAGAGCACAGGAAGTGGAGGGAATCTTCTGGGAGGAGCTTCCTGTCATGTAAGCACTATGACCCCTCACAGCATTGGAACAATGTGAGAGAGTGAAGTGCTCGCTGGTGAATGGAGGAGATTTAAATATTAGAAACCTTTGTTCCAAGTTTCTATTGCAGCTATTATCCTAACACTGCTTCTTAGCACCGAGCCACACTTGATGCATTTCAACTGTACTGTAGAAATCCTTTTGAGATCTGAAATCTTGTAACGATTTTTGTACTTTTAATTAAAAAACATTTTTATATTGAGCTGTGTGTTCTTTTTAATAAACATAAAATGCTACAATGTTCACATTAAAATGTCTAGTATAGTAAGTCTACAATTCAATCACTCAGAGCTCAAAGAACAGCAACGCTAGCACCAAACTTGTTCAAATGAAAACTGATTTACGATAACGCAAAGGCATGGATTTTAATGTGTGTGTGTGCGTGTGAGTATACACAGGCCGAAAGGGGGGGGTGACTCCAATAGAATCCCAGAATGTATTTGGTGTGACATGTTCACGGGGACGATGACTCTAGGACAGGGGTGTGTTTGGGGGGGGGGGGGGGGGGGGGCAGGTGCTGTCAGATCTGGATTCTGCACCTCCTGCTTATGAGTCAGGTCATCCCCCCGAGGGGCCTGGTGCTCCTCTAGAGACGCGGAGAGGGTCTGATACGCAGCTGGGAGTTGGGAGCAAATGAATTGAATAATCCATCGCAGAGTGCAGTGCGCTCAACTCTCAGAACTGGAGGATTTCTGCTGGGTCTCCTGATGTCTCTAAGGACTTTTCCACCTAGGATTTAAAAATCTTCACCCCACCGGGTCACACCTTCACTGGGATTCTAATGAATATTAATAAGATGGGGTTGAGTAGATTCGTCTGGTCTACTAACTGCCTCTGCCCTTAAGCCCTGCCCCCCTCGCTTCAGATCTGGACCCAGCTCTCTGGGGAGCCTCGTTGAGAGGGGTCAGGGAAGAATTTTTTACAGCTCACTTATCTGGCCCCCGGGTGATACTGGTTTTTTGCTTCCCTCTGGAATATGTAGGGGTGGGTCGTATGCCCACCTCCCTTGTTCTCTGTAAAGTGCATTGTGTTGCCTCTGGGTATGAAATGCGCTATACAAATAAAGCTTTGATTGATTGATTGATTGAGAGTAAAGTGACAATAGAACTAAATTAAAACCAGAGAGAGCCGTCTGCCTATTTTGCACAGGGCCTCGCATATTTCCCAGACAGCCCTGCGGCCGAGAGGTTCTGCTCTTCAGTCGGGTCCAGACCAGCTTCAGAGGAGACTCTTTGGCCTGTAGTTCCGGCTCCAGATGATGTCTCTCTCCAGCTCTGACATCTCCTCTCTGGTCTGGCAGGACAGACAGAATCAATGGAGCACCGATTGAGCAAACACCATATACAATAACCATAGCTGTTAGAATAGCCCATTAAACATTCCATTCCCCAACACCATTCAATATCATCTGATCACCATCTGTGCTCTCTATACTCCTCGACTAGCATTCACACAATAGCTGATTCTTCTGCTTGTGTGTGTACGGTAAAGTATAGTATAATATAGTATAATAATAGTGTTATGAAGGTCATTGCATTGATCCATAAGACATCCATGAGAAACATAGGCCTGCCTTTCCTGCATCGAGCCCTCCTATCTCACCTCCATCTGCTTTCCTCATGTGTTATTGTTGAGCTGCAGGACTTCCTCGCCAGGACTGTATTCATGTTTATAGCGATAGGAACCAGTGGAGTGTCTACACAGGAAAATGTCTGCCTGTGCCCTGATTAGGGGGCATGTCAGTGGAAAGAGCAGCCGGGGGGGGGTGGGGGGGAGGTGAAGTCTAGGGGAACATGTCTATTGGATGAGCATGTTGACGAGAGCCCTGTGAAAGCGCTGCGCATGCTGTGGAGCTGAACGGCATCTTATCCTATATGAGTGTCTCAGTTAAATTATGTATTATGTTTCTGTCTTCCAAAGAGTGTCAGCATGGAATAAAAGCGTGTGCTATTATGTGATCAGTGTCGGCATGTCATCAAAGTGCGTGTTGTTATGTCATCAAAGTGCTTGTTCTTATGTCATCAAAGTGTGTCAGAAGATGACTGCATTGGTGTCTCGCGGGGCTGCCGTGCAAGAGTACGGTAAATACAGCACGTAAAGGGTGTGTGAATGTGATAGAAGGAAGGGGGAAGTCCACCTGTACTCACAGACGTGTTTGCCAGCGTAGCTAACTGTGAGCCTCCCGGAGCTGGTGGGCCCTCTTACGCAGGCAGAGGTTAGTCAGTGTTCTGCTGCTGTTCTGTGCTTCCAGATCAGCCTGGCTCTAAGGGCCCGAGACAACAAGAACATCTGCAACACTGCACATGGCTATACCTGGCAGACGGCACCCACAATGCTCACACACAGCGCAGGGGAGCTGTCAGGAGGACCTAGGGTTGCCACCTTCAATGTGTAAAAGTAAGGGACACCTTGCCAGCGGCCCCATTCCTGGGGGACACAAATCAGGCAGGGTTCTGGGGGTCCTCCCCCATGAGATTATGAGTGTCAGACACTTGATTTCCTGCATTCTAGTGAATTTGCAAATTTTTTTGTTTTAGGCATCAATTTCAAAGTCCACTTATCTGGCCCCCGGGTGATACTGGTTTTTCGCTTCCCTCTGGAATATGTAGGGGTGGGACCTATGCCCACCTCCCTTGTTCTCTGTAAAGTGCATTGTGTTGCCTCTGTGTATGAAATGCGCTATACAAATAAAGCTTTGATTGAGTGATTGATTGATTGACATCCACATCCAGGTCCACATCCAGGGCTTCCTGCTTATTGTTCAAAGGTCAGCTGCTGGCAGGCCTCCTTGAGATGGCAGAAGAGCACAATTAGCTCATATTCAGAAACAAATCAAACTCAGCTAATATCAAGAAATGAACATTGCTTGGTTTGTGTGTGTGTGTGTGTGTGTGTGTGTGTGTTTGTGTGTGTGTGTGTGTGTGTATGCACACCAAGGAAAATTGTTATTCCTGACACACCATTGTTTCTCCTACTGTTATCTTTTGTAAATTAATATTGTTATTATTTATTTACCTAAGTCATGTGTACTCATTTCCTTTGTGTAGAGAAATGCACCGATAAACACCTTACTGTGCATGGTCTCTTTGTCTGGGTCTGGTCTCTGTGTGCACCTGTTTATCAGGACCAGCTGAAGGCAGCAGTGATGAGGGCCCTATAGAGTGCCTCGGCAGAAGCAGGAAGAGCCGTCCCATGGGACCTTCATTCGGAAAAAATATGTACGCCATATGTTTTCTGATTTAAGGTCCCATAGCGGTTTTCTCTTCCTGCTTCCGTTTAGGCACTGTACTGTATGTAGCCTACTGTGTGTCCTGATCCTGCCCACCCCTCCTCGGAGAGTGACTACATTGGCATTGAAAACTAGCCTACTAGAATGCAAAATCAATTCAATGCAACTGAACAGGGAATAGACCACAATGTACTGGTTTTCTGTCTATCCATATTAACCTTTATGCAAGGCTTGGCAATTGTCCTGTAGGTAATTTAGTTTTAAAGGTATGATATGTTATATGTGAATTATTTCCCCCATTTAGTGTCTAAAGATAAGAACTGCAACAACACAGCGTATTGGTTGCCAGGTTCGTTACAACCTGCAGATTGGGTCAAGCGAGTAGACAATTCAAACATGCACCTTCCTGACACACAACAACAGGTAACATAGTTAGTGGTCTATCACCACTAGCAGTGTTTGCTAGCAAACGAGTTACATGCCACAAAATGCCAGAGAATGCACTGTTTCAGTCATACTGTGATAAGATCTTTACTCCGAGAGGAACATAACGTTACACTAATCAGTAATTACAATCAAGTATTTCAGAGTGCCACGTAATAAGTTATGTTAGATGCTGTAGTGTGGAGATAACGTTAGGTCTGGCTATGCAGATTCCACTAAATATAACGTTAGCTAGCTAAGTTAGCAAGCTAACGTAAGCTAACGATAGCTAGTTAGCTAGCTTACCGGTCTAGTAGAAAAGTAGCCATGTCACCATGCGACTTTATCCCATGAAACTCCATAAACTCCGTCCAACGAGCGAAGGCTGGCCCGATATTTATCAGAGTTTTGCCCCTTCTTCGGTCACTGAGCTTTTGAGATTCGTATCACACGGTTCGCCGGGGCTCAGGCGGAGAAGCAGGATCACAAAACTCAGCATTTTACCAAACGTTTAGCTGAAAAGAGTGAGCGGAAGTGGTGAAGCTAGAATAGTATCTGGCAACCCAGCGCGCAGTACCAACGCTGTAATACTATTGGCTGGTATGGTATCAACAGTGTCATTGTCGGGCTGTCAAAAATTAATAATGTAATAATTTCAGACAAAATATCATTTTTTATGGAAAAGCAATACTTTTACTCTGCAGCCTTCGCAAAAATGGATGTATTATTTTTGAAAAAATGTTTATTTTAATCCACATATAACATTATACCTTTAATATTTTTTGTAAATGCTTATTTGATGAAAATAAAGTTTGGCAGGTTTGTTTGGCATTTCTGTACCACAAGATGGTGTTGCAAGCTAGATATAAATTTCAATAAGTCATGGAATAAACTCAAAGTGTGTAAAGTGTGTAGAATTACCTTGCAGAAGCCACTCATCTGACCACAATAGCTGTCGGTAGAATAAAGCTACAAATGAATCATACATTTTTAACTGGAATGTGGATATGAAAACAAACATCTGATAACACTATAGTTTACAATTAGAATCAGATTTTATTTCAGGTTTTTACACATACTGTAGGAGATCCTATGGACTGGCACCACCTCCTCCTCCTCCTCCTCTCTCTGGCTCATCCTCCTTCTCCCTCTTTATCCAAAGTGACTTACAATAATTGCATTTAACATAGTCAGTGTACTAGGCCTACTACTTGCCATAACTTTTCTAACCTATAGGCCTACTCTTCACCCAAATTTTCACCCACGGGTATTATTACAATTCATGCCTGCCTGCCTACCTAAAGCCAAAGTGCAGGAATAGCAAAATATAAATACAATAGGTGCTTAGGGTGATAGGTGAGGGACTTACCTGGTGGTACTTCTTAAAGAGGTGAGTTTTCAGCCTGCGGTGATAGATGGGCAGCGACTCTGCTGTCCTGACGTCAGTGGGCAGTTGATTCAACCACTGCGGGGCCAGGACAGAAAAGAGATGTGATCGTGTCGATCGACCGCAGGGGCCTCATAGTGACGGGGCAGCTAATCGCGCTTAAGTAGCAGAGCGCAGTGGTCGGGAGAGGGTGAAGAGCTTGACCGTGGCCTAGAGGTAGGAGGGAGCTCTTCCTTCATACCAGGTTTAAACTGGATGCGAGCTGCCAGTGTAGGGGACCTCAAGTGGTTTCTGAACATCAGGTGAGAGGTTTGGGTATAACCTGCCTCCAGGACCTGCACTCCTCCACAGCCCTGAAGCCAGCAAGAAAGATCCTGGCTGACCCCTCCCACCCTGGTCACAAATTTTAACCATTTATTGTAGACTGCACTGTATATAGTATTGGTATTTATTTTTGCTACTTTATTGCCACTTTACTGTATTTTGCACTGTCCTGTCTTGTCCTGGTACTTGGGTTATTATTAAGCACCAACAGACCAAAGCAAATTCCGAGTAGGCCTATGTGAAAACCATACCTGGTAATAAACCGTTTCTGACACCAAATTTTTAGTGAGACCCATTTTCAAACAACCTGATATTATCATGATCGTGCCTCACAGCTTCAGGTTTGCCTTAGAGATAAAGAGCAGAAAAACAGCCATATTTGTGTAAATCGGCTATCTCACTGCACACAGCAGTGTCTCTAGCCCACTGTGGGCTTTTGATGTCTTCTTATTCTTGTTCAGCGTTGTTTTTTTAAAGTTCAATAAAGAGGTGCAGCTCACCTAACTATAACCACGATCTTAATTGACTTTCTTGCAATGAAGGATCACTGAAGAATTCACTCCAACATTATTGAGGAAGAGGCGACAGATACAGGTTTTATTACAGAGGTTCAGCAACATAGACACTCTCAGCCTGGTCTAAGTGCCCTCTCTTTTCCTGCCTGCATGGCTGCCGCTCTCTAAATCAACTCCAAGGTCTCGGTGTTATTCTTAAGTAGACTCCCCCTCTAGCTCTCTGCGTAACAGCTAAGTTATTAGATAAAGGGCACCAGGGCACCGCTCTCCTCCCCAGAGACGTCCCCAGTGAGGCCTTGTGATATAAGGCCCCCCTCATCCAAGGCACGGACTACAGTATCTGCCCGGGATAATGCATTCAAACAGGCCGTCAATCTGCTGGACCGGACCTCACTCCAGAGCCCTCCCGAAGAATGTATCTCCCTAGTTCTGTGAACATATCTTTATCAGCTGAAGCACTCAAGAGTGACCCTTGCTGACACCTTCTCCCCCAGGCCTCTACAGTACACGCACACAGGCAGCCATCTTATCTCTCTACTCACAGTGTCTTCTAGCACAAGGCAACATGATTAGATGTTACAGCACATTTCTCTTAAGACTCATCACCACTCAGGGGCTGAGTTGTGGGGTCCGTGGCATGTATAGTAGCGTGGGGTAAGACTCCGCCCCCTTGGGTCATAGCCGGTCAGGGACAGTGTACCCCTCTCGGGCCGCCCACCTACACCCACCAATGAGGACCATGTGTCTCTAGCCCACTTGAGGGCTGAGGTGTGGGTTCTGTGGCGTGGTGGCAAGACTCCGCCCCCTCAGGTCAGAACCGGTCAGGGACAGTGCACCCCTCTCCGGGCCACCCACCTGCCTCACCAGTGAAGACCCCATGTCTCTAGCCCACTCCGGGGCCGAGTTGTGAGTCCGAAAAAGACAAAATAAAGAAAAGTCATGGTTTCATTTGTTTTATTAATCAACTCAGTTTAAAATGGCAGATAATTGAAATGAAATACATTAAGGATACCCAATTACTCAACAAGACACAGAAAGTTTATAGACCATTCAAAAGTGCCATTTTATTCGCCAAGCCTGAGATTCTTTATAAATACAAATCAAGAAACAGCAAAGGTCCACATTTTGGCTGTGAGGATCTCAGCCATTCTTTCAACATTGGCACTTTCACATCTGTGTTAGAAAGGAACCTTTCCCTGACGTCTGCAATAAATTATATTAATAAACATCAGCCTAAACTGTATGTACAACCGAAATTCATTAGTCCTTCATCCCTTCTCTTTAAATAAAATTAAAAGTACAGTCATTATATAAAAATATGAATTAAAGGGACAGGAATGTTGTACTTAGCGTAAGGGGAAGAGAGGACAGGATTGTAGAAGAATAAACTATTGCACTTTCATCCAGTCTGGGGCAGAGACACTGCTGGGGATACAATCTGGAACAGCTGTTCCTGCAATACTTGAACATATTTGTTCCACCATACATTCACACCAACAAGCACACACCCGCGTCCCTACCCGCTCGCACGCACGTCCATAAACATAATAAAAACAAACGGAAATACTGTCAGCTACTGTATACATCTCTCTCTCTCGCTCTCTGAACACAGCTACACAGACACACACCTGCCATATTCCTTGCTCGTCAGCCCTCCTGAGAGCCACAGAAACATTCAGAACCCGCGACCCATCCACTACAGAAACGGTTCTGTTTCACACCTGAGAGTCCACACCTGGGTGCCGCTCAAGGTCAGATTAGCCGCAGGTGCGGTGAAGAAGGGGGGAGAGCCACGGGAAGACCCGGGAGGAAGAGCAGAGAACGGGGAGGGCAGATGCTCCAGGGTCATAGTGCCCAGTCTTACTTCAGTGCAGAAGAGAGTGAAGGCAGGGGTAATACTTTGACTGCGGGATACTTCAACACAGACAGGAGGGTTTGGACTCCGGGCGGACAGAGACGGGCAGTACCGTAGTTCATTCTGCGTCAACCCTCAATCACAGGTCCTCGTCGTCTTCAGGCAGTGTAGGGGAAACCATGAACCCAGTCCAATCCAGTGCTTTCCAAACGCGGAAGTATTTTGTAACAGGGGAAAGGTATTCAAAATCAGGCATTTGTAGTCCAAAAGCCATGACATGTTTGGCTTGATTGTGTTGTGTTGATGGCATTGTAATGAATACATATTGCCTACATAAGTGTTTGTCAGAAGGCGATTGTGTTTTGAGTGTTTATACACATATATACGTATGAATAAATGTGCGTCTATACAGTCAGTGTGGTATTCCGTTTATAAATCTGTAGAATCTTGGTACTTAGGTAGTTTCTGGTAGTTTCTATATAGTTTGCAATATTTTGCTAACATACATTAGTGTGAATCTATGTGTTTCCTTTTTAAAGGCAAAATAGAAAGGCAAATAATTTTTTTAATATTCACTTTGCTTTGCAGGATGTTTTGTGTTGGTACTGGTGAACATGAATTAAAATCTCATGTTGGAGCATAAAATGTATATCTGATTGATTGGTTGATTGCTTTGTTGATTGATTGGTTGATTGGTTGATTGGTTGATTGTGTGTGTTTTCATGTAGGCAGGTCAGGAGCTGTCCACCACCTGGTGTGGCAGCGTGACTGAGGAGCTGTTGATGAAGGACCCTTGTTTATCCCGACCCTTGAGGAAATAGGTGAGCAGCTCCCCTTTTCCCTTCACAAAGATGGGCCCCCTCCTCACGAAACGGAAGCCGTACTCCTTCAGGATGATGTAGCAGTCCTCCACCACCTGAGGGCAGCACAGGCACAGTGGTGTGGTTGGGTGATGACCTCCTGCCTATATTTGCTAATCCACGTTCCTAATGTCAAAGTCCTGATCTAAATTGTCATCAAAGAGAGTAGGATTATTGCCGTGCTATCGAAGCAACGTTGGAGCAAACGGGTTACAATCTGTGCAGCTCACACAGCCTTCTATCAACACCCAGGGGTACTTAGGCTCCCCCTCAGCTGTGACACATATTTGTCTTTCACCCTGGGACTAGTAATCCCTCTTTATTTCTATCTGGCCGTCTGCATCTCTCTCTCTCTCTGCTTGTCTGTTCGTCTCTGTCCGTATGTCTCTGTCTGTCTGTCTGTCTGTCTGTCTGTCTGCCTGCCTGCCTGCCTGCCTGCCTGCCTGCCTGCCTGCATCATCTCTCTCTCTCTCTCTCTCTCTCCCCTTGTCTGTTTGTCTCTGTCTCTGTCTGTATGTCCCTCTCTCTGTCTGCCTGTCTGCCCGTCTGCCTGTCCGTCTGCCTGTCCGTCTGCCTGTCCGTCTGCCTGTCCGTCTGCCTGTCCGTCTACCTGTCCGTCTACCTGTCCGTCTACCTGTCCGTCTGTGCTTACCTGGATGTTTCCCATCACCCCTGTGGACTCCATCCTGCTGGCCACGTTCACAGTGTTGCCCCAGATGTCGTAGTGAGGTTTCCGGGCGCCGATCACCCCAGCGAGCACCGCCCCTTTATTCAAACCTGGGAGGAAGTTCAGCAGCATAAACAGAACAGTTCAACAACCAGGATAGTCTATCTATCTATCTACCCTCCACCCCCTCACACACACACACACACACACACACAAACACACACACACACACACACAAAGAGACAGATATCATAGACATCTCACGCACTCAGGCACACACACACACACACACACAAAGAGACACACATCTCAGATATCATAGACATCTCATGCACTCAGGCGCGCACACACACACACACACACACACACACACACACACAAACAAAGAGACACACATCTCAGATATCATAGACATCTCACGCACTCAGGCGCATGTGCGCGCACACACACACACACACACACACACACACACACACACAAAGAGACAGATATCATAGACATCTCACGCACTCAGGCACACACACACACACACAAAGAGACACACATCTCAGATATCATAGACATCTCACGCACTCAGGCGCACGTGCGCGCGCGCACACACACACACACACACACACACACACACACACACACCAATACAGCAAAGGTTTAGCTGCCCTGACCTATGCGTAGCATGAAGTTGTTGAAGGACTGGTAGTTGATGTTCATGAGGGTGATCTTCATGGCCAGAGCAAAGTCAGCCAGATCCGCCAGGTGCTGCCAGCGTTCTCGGTCTGACAGCTCCTCCTTCTGCTCAACACAGGAAGAGATCCTCAACAGTCTTCCTCTGTATCAATCCTATCATCATCATCATCATCATCATGTCTAATTTGTAACTCACAAATCATCACAATAACATCATTTTTTAATAATATTAAATATTTATATTTATTTAATAAATATTCTTCCATTAGCCGCTTTTAATAAAGGCTTTTTAATTTTTTAAGAGTTGCCTTGGACACCTCACAGGCCAGTGCGGAGATATATTACCAGTAGGCTAATTATAGAGGAATTGCTGAATGACAGTTTATCATTTCATCTTCATGCCTACACAACATCAACTCATTTCCATGTATGTGAATAAAGTTAATTCCAGTTATTTACAAAATATCATGTCTCTGTCCAGCAAAGAGCTGGCTGGTTGTTTCAAATGTTAAGCAAGTATGTACGTGTGAGCACAGGTACAGTATCTGATATGGGTCACTTTAAAAAGTACATGTAAGCAGGCGGTCAAAAAAAATGGATATGGGCAAAAAATCAGATCTAGGCATCAAGACCTGCAGTGTAAATGCGGCCTATGAAGTTCCCCTGAGGAACGCCGATGCCTTCTCCTTCCTCTTTAATTATTCTTCCATGGCTGTTGGCATGTACCTGTCTGCAGTGTAACAGTCGTGGAGCTCTAGAGTGAATGTGAACCTGTCTCCATGGGTCATAGGTCATGGGTCATGGGTCAGCAACTGGTGCAGGCGCCCTGGCGGGGGTCTTACCTTCAGACAGGCGTAGCCGTTGCTGATGTCAGGGGTGACCCCCGACGCCGCCATGTAGGTGCTGCCGATCGTCTTGATCTTGGTGATGCAGCGGAACTGAGACTCGTCCAGGAGCTGCCGGGCGCAAAGGTCAAAGGTGAAGGGTGAAACAGACAACTAGACGCTTCCTCAAGCCGGTTTCATCCGATCCTACAGTAGCTACAAAATCAACCAACCACCGCTTACGCTGTCGAAATCGGAGATGATCTCGTTGAGGAAGCGCAGGCACTCGATCCCCCCGTTGTTGATGCTCTCCTCTGTGTAGAAGTCGGAGAAGTTGGGGATGGACGCGAACATGACCCCGATCTCGTCGTACGATTGGCTGTACAGCTCCTGCAGGGGCACGGGAGAATTTAATAAAATTTTGGGTGAGGTTTTCAAATAAGCCCCATCGGGTTTCCTACCTCACCTGCACACATCTCAATTTATATCAAATTGTTGTTATTTTATATGAATATTTGTGCAAAATAAACTATAAACAATGGTGATTTGTCAGGAGGCAACTGTCAGTTGTCAGTTTTTATGTTTCTGTTCAGAGACTCTAACTCACTGTCCAGTAGATCCAGCAATCTCTATCGCATCATAAAAGACACTTTCCATAAAGTTAGATCTATAAAGCTATAAAGTTCCCTTGGCCTAGAAAAACACTTATCAGAATTCCTTTATTCCCACGGCCATAAAGATGTTAAACTAACAATGAGGAAGAACTCTTACTATGCCACTTTGCACATAGTAGTATTAAGCTTATTTTTAATTATTTCCTGTGCTGGTTTTAGGAATGTACTGTATGTTGTTGTGTTGTGTTAACTTGTGTTGATTGTTGAGCCAGTCTAAGATGATTTTCTGTCACGACAGACAAAGTTTTCTGAATTTGAATCTAATTAACTATATATATATATATATATATACAGTAGGACCCCACTCATCCGAACTTCAGAGATCCGAACATCCCGGTCTACCAGACAGGCTTAAAAAACGTTTCTTTTTTTTTTTTAGCCTGCTATCTGGTTACTGGTGGGATTTTCATTACAGTACTGTATCCTACTGTGAATAAAAACAGAACTGTATGTAGACCTACATGTTGCCTGTAGGCTGTAGCCTACTGTCACCTTTCATTTCTTCTAATGTCGAGCGCAAAACGCAAACGAGTCTGCTGCGCGAGAGCTGCATCCCTTGGTAGCCAGAAAGCGCGTCAGCAACCTGAAGCAGAGGAGCATCGAGTCATTTTTCGTTCCCAGTTAATGGACTTCAGGAACACAGACGTGTTGTGGGCATGTAGATTAGCCTACTAGACCTACTGTATTTGTTAAATAATAGCCTACAGCCTAGGCCACGTTAGCCTACATCGGTTGTTTTAGAGACTTTCTTTTAGGCTACAATAGCCTAAGATACGACAACTTGTCTGTCATTTCATTTATTTATTTCTTTGATTATCATTTGCTCTAATTGTTCTAATGTTGGGTTGTTTTTAGGCTATACCATTTTGTTCTGCGAATACAGTAGCCTATCGATGCAGCGTACGCCTCATTTGAGAATAAAGTACTGTATTTGATCAAAGCACGCACTCAAGTGGAAATTCGGTTATTTTATTATAGGCTACTGTAGGTCTATTATAGGCTAGGCTATATGAGTTTAGTTGGCTATTTGATTGCAATTTTGATGCATTTTCACAAGTAATTAAGGGTATTTATCGGTCTATTAAGAGTCTATATGAAACAAGTATACCACTTATTGAATTTGGTGCATTTTAACATAATGTTTCAGTCATCCGGACATTTCAGAGATACGAACGACCTTCGGTCCCGTTGGGTTCGGATAAGTGGGGTCCTACTGTATATATATGCACACACACACACTTGATCCTGATCTACTCATGCTGTGAATCTGGGGGATATCTGGGTGGCCTCATTGACCCCTGACCTCGTCTCGTTTCTTGGAGCCCAGGAAGTGGCGCGCCACGTGCTCCGGCAGCATGTTGGTGACCAGCGCCTCGTTCCAGCGCCGCATCTCGTACACCTTCTCCTTCTGCTCGTGGACCTCGATCTTCCACAGGAACAGGGTGCGCGCCAGCTTCTCCACCTAGGGGAGGAGGGGGGGGGAGAGAGGGAGAGGGGGGAGAGAGGGGGTAGGAGAGAGGGAGAACAGGGGTATGGTTGTTTTGAGGTCTGGAGATCTCCTGATGGAGGGACAGGAGACTTCAGAGAGGTGAGGCTGACTCGGTGTGTCCAGCGACTCGGTGTGTCCAGCGACTCGATGCGTCCAGTGACTCACATGACGGGAGAAGAAGTAGAAGCTGATCATCATGACGAAGATCATCACCGTCATGGCGTACTTGGAGGGAACGAGGTGGGGCCTGGGAACAAAGTGAGAGTCCATCTGAAACCACGGCGACGTCCTCCGCGGCAACCGCAACCATGACAACGACAGACCATAACACTGACTCACCTGTAGTCCTGGAAACGGGCCTTGTCGTAGTGGTCGAATATGTCCCGCCAGCTGTAGACGTTGACGATGCCGGTGGCCACCGTGATGAGGAGCATGAGCGTGATCTTGACCATGTGACTGACCTGCACCAGCATGGTGGTGGCCATGAGCGCCAGCACGGCGATGTAGCTGTAGTATTTGGGGTTCTCCAGGCAGCCCTCCACCCAGACCAAGGAGGCCGCCGACGGGGGTGACGCGGTGGTGTTCGCCGGGGGGCGCGCCGGCGGCAGACAGCTCAGCTACATTCAGGACGGGAGAGGGGATGGACGACAATGGAGGAGGGGGCCCCCCAAAAAAAAGGGAATCATCACTCGGTACTTCCAAGCTAAAGTCAGACCGCTCGCAATCGTTGTCAGACCGCCGCGTTGCGTTGGCGAGGTGCCGATTAGCTGCGCAGCAACTCAATTGAAAACGGTCCCGCCCCTAGTAACCTTTTATGATGTCATCGCATTCTAACTCATTCAGAGAACAGCGCTTGGACACACCCGGGGTCGTCGCGTGTGGGGCTATGCTACTGTACCTCCTGTGTTAGTGTGAGCAGGACGGGCGTCTCACCATGTCCACTATGTCCGCCATGGTGAGGATGAAGATGGCCGCCATGGCCCACGTGTTCCTGGCCCATCGCGTGTGGTCGATCCAGGTGGAGAAAGACACCAGCTTCTTAGGGAAAACCTGAGACAGACACGGATCACGGTGACGTCAACACTACATTACCCACAATCCTCCCTTCTGACATTGTCATCATCAACCAACATCATTGTTGTCCATCGCCCCCACAAAAAACAGCCCAATATCCTCATGCCGTTCAGCGACTGTGTGAACGAGTGTGACTTGCTATGGTGTGTGT
>NC_140243.1:18331874-18379374 GCF_949987555.1 Borostomias antarcticus | reverse complement strand
ACGTACACTGTAAACCAAAACTAAGGACTTATTGTGAAATAAAGCACGTTTATGGTCCAGAGAACTATGTAATGTTCAACATGTGAAAAAAGAAACGTCTCTATGTGCTCAGATTAGAGCCGGTATTCTTAGACTACATATTGAGACAGGTCGTTATGTGGGGAGGGCAGAGGAAGACAGATTATGTACTTTATGTGAACTGCAGGAAATTGAAAATGAAATGCACTTTGTATTCTATGGTCCATTCTATCATACCATTAGACAGAAACTTTTCAGTAAAAGTGTCTGCTAAATGACTGTAATGTAATGACTGTAATGTAATGACTAATGTAAATGGGGGAGGTTGAAGCCACGCCTCCTCACCCTGGTATCCCCCCGGCCTCCATCTTGTTGGCCACGGTGACGTCAGTGGACCAGACGTCGTACTGCCAGCGCTTCTGCCCCAGGACTCCGCCCAGCACCGTGCCGCTGTGCACGCCCACGCGCATGTCCACCGCCGTACGGGTCTTCTCTCGGACGTACCTGCGGGCCGGGACAGCGGTCAGCATCTCCTCCTCCATCATCATCATCATCATAGCTGTGCGGTGCTTCTCCTCCTCCTCCTCCTTCTCCTCCTCCTCCTCCTCCTCCTCCTCCTCCTCGGTCACTCACGAGATGGCCTCCACCATGGCCAGGCCCATCATGATGGAGCAGGCGGCGTGGTCCTCCCGGTAGTCAGGCAGACCGCAGATGCAGTAGTAACAGTCTCCCAGGATCTTGATCCTCAGCTGGTGATATTTCTGAGAATGATACAGAGAGAGAGAGAGAGAGAGAGAGAGAGAGAGACGGAGAGAGAGAGAGAGAGAGAGAGAGAGAGAGAGAGAGAGAGGAGAGAGAGACGGAAAGAGAGAGAGAAAGAGAGATGGAGAGAGAGAGAGAGACGGAGAGAGAGAGAGAGAGAGACGGAGGGAGAGAGAGAGAGGCAGAGACAGCGATGTTGTGAGCACTCATGGCAATGTCATGCCTAAAGCAGTCATGGCAACATGTCATGGCAACAGTCATGCCTAAAATAAGATGAATAAGAATATATTAATATTCTAACGGTTACAGAAGCTTAGGGTGTTTTTACTCTTTAGCATATTAAGTGTGTGTGTGTGTGTGTGTGCGTGTGTGTGAGACTCACGGCAGCCAGCTTGTCGAAGCGAGCGAACAGTTCATTGAGCAGTTTGACCAGCTCCTGAGCGCTGCAGGAGGACGAGAGCTGCGTGAACCCCACGATGTCCGCAAACAGAATACTGAGAGAGAGAGAGAGAGAGAGAGAGAGAGGGAGAGGGGGAGAGAGGGGAGGGGGGGAGGGAGAGAGAGAGGGAGAGGGAGAGAGGGGGGAGGGAGAGAGGGGGTGGGAAGAGAGAGAGAGAGAGAGGGGGGGGAAAGAGAGAGAGCGAGAGAAAGGGGGGAGAGATAGGGAGAGAGGGAGAGGGAGGGAGGAAGAGAGTGAGAGACAGAGAGAGGGGGAGAGAGAGAGGGAGAGAGAGGGAGAAAGAGAGAGAGAGAGAGAGAGAAAGGGGGGGAGATAGGGAGAGGGAGAGAGAGAAAGAGAAAGGGGGGGAGAGATAGGGAGAGAGGGGGTGGGGGGGGATAGGGAGAGAGAGAGAGAGAGGAAGGGAGGAAGAGAGAGACGCCCGAGACGATGCTTATCACACCCGTACCAGCTATTCCGTCTGCTCCCATTGGTGGTATTTTGTTGTCCTACACACAGTAGACCCCGGGCTGACCTCCTGGCCCCTCCCCTACCTGACGTTCTCATGGCGATACATGTACATGGTGTTGAACTGCTGCATCTCCTTCTGACTGGCCTCTTTCTTCATGTCCTGCAGCATCTCGTCCGCTATGTGCTTGGGCAGGATGGACAGCAGGAGGCGCTCCTGGGGAGAGGGGGTCGGAGGTCATCTGATAGTGGGAGGAGCTTACGATGAGGAAGCTTCACCTTGCATGACCGACAGTAGAATCGGTCAGAACTCAGTGAATAAACCACTTTGCATGACAAAGGGAAATTGTCCATGTTGTCCATTGTTCCATGGACTCTTGACCCTTCAAAGGGCTTGACCAAATAAAAGGGTAAATCAATAGGAGTTATACAAACAGTCCAAGATAGTTGACCGGCCTAAAACTGTGAGACCCGCCACGTAGAACTTTAACCCTGGACCCACCCTGCCCCTCGGTGATCAAAGAACAACAATATAAACAAATCCCAAGATCACAACAAAAATAATCACAAGACCAGAGCGCGTCGGGGCCAACGGAAAGGCTCAATTACACAAACACACACACCGACACGTGCGCATGAACACACACACCAGACGTCTGTCACCTCCACACACACTACAGACAGAAGGAGGTGAAAATACCACAGCGTGTTTATATGTTCTTATCAAAAACCTGACACAGAGAGAGAGAGAGATGCGGGCGAGCGAGTCGGCACTGTGATTACAGCTGACATCGTCTCAGGAGGCCGGTCGCCATGGTAACCTTCAGCGGCCGGATGCTCCTTGATTGGCTGGCGGCCCTGGTCTCCCGGCAGCCCGCGCTTCTCCATTAGTATTCCGGGAGTTTCTCCTCTCATATCTTTTTGCTCTCTCTCTCTGTCTCTCTGTTCCTCTTTCCTCCCTCACTCCCTCCCTCCCTCCACCTCTCCAGCACACCTTTGCCCCCTCCCTCTCTTCCTCCATAATCACTCCCTTCCTCCCCTCGTCCTCTCTCTCTGTCTCTCTCGCTGGTTGGTCGTCTGCTCCATAAATAGTAGCAATCAAGAAAGCCCACCGGCCGCAGCTGTGAGACGGGAGATGACTGCAGACATGGTGTTAACGCACACAGACACAGACCAGACCGACCCAGCGCACACACACACACGTACGCACGCACGTACTGTACGTACACACAGATGATCATATCTCTAACCACAGCACAAAAGATGAACACAACCCTCTCGTAAGGTATTCTATGAAATGTCAAATGGCGCTGAAAACAAGAGATATGAGATATGAAGAGATGATACCTGTAAGCTATTCAAACCCGTTTCCCTACCCCTCTCTCACGCTCGTCTCTCTTCCTGTACTTCTCCCTTTCTGTACTTCCTCGTCTACTGCTCTCTCTCTCTCTCCCGCTCTCTCTCTCCCGCTCTCTCTCTCCCTCTCCCTCCCTCCATCCTCCACGCCTCCATGTGTCTCACCTGTTGCTGACTCTGCTCCTCCAGGTTGAGCTTGACCTCCAGGGATTGCCGGGCCTCCAGGAAGGCCTTGCGGTGCTTGCGGTCAGCCATGTAGTAGGACATGACGCCCACGGTGATGGCGCACACGTAGATCACCATGTTGGCCAGCAGCTGGTCGGTCAGCAGACACCCCCACCAGAGAGACAGATGCATCAGCGGAACAGAGGTGCATGTGTACTTATCCACGCACGTGCGACCACACACACACACACACACACACACACACACACACACACACACACGCACGCGCACACGCACACACACGCACACACACACCGCTGTGATAAGGGCCCTTGTGTAGAATTAAGATTTAGTTTTTGCCTCAGTTACTGGCACCATTAACCATTAACACATTCTCCTTGGTGACCATGCGCCGACTCTGATACGTTTTAACTACAAACAGACTGCAGGCATCCTGCTGCTCCCTAAAATGTCCTCTTAATGTAATAGTCCTTCCATCTTCCCCCGGGTGGATTACCCGGCCAGGGCGTCTGCCAACCTTTTAGCGGGCAGCATCTCTGGTATCTGCTGCAGCAGTATGATAAACTTGTGAGCGTACTTGACAACAAAACAAATGGTAGAAGCGCTCGGGGGAAGCAGAAGTGACGTTATGACAGAGGCCTATCACGCCCGAGGTCGCCTCCCGGGGTTTAGCGTGCCATGACAACAATGGCGGCCTCAGATGCGTCCTGTTTTCGCCCTGTCGCCGCAACATTTAACACAAGGCCCTTCATTTGCAGGCTCATCAGTAATGACCGTTCATAGCAGAGGTCAGGGCACGATATGAGCAAAGATCACCATTTAATTTAATGTAATCCCCCCTGGGGCTCACCTGTCTGCTCAAGGCCATCCCCTGGATGTCCTCCTGCTGCTGCTGGGCGATGGTGACCCCCAGCACCAGGGTGTGGACCCCGCAGGACACCGCCGTGATGAGCACGATGGGCGTGAGCCGCAGGGGCAGCGTCAGGAAGAAGGAGAAGCTGAAGAAGGCCTGCCAGCCCACCGTGTCGCTGGCCTGGTGGAAGCGGGCATAGCTCAGGCCCAGGTAGCAGAATATCTGCGCCGCGATGAGTACCCACAGGGCGTAGGGCACCACCCGCCGGGTGACGCGGTCGGGCAGGAGGCGGTAGCGGCACAGCAGGTAGAGCAGCACGTCCGACGCCAGCCCCAGCGACGCCACGGCCACGGGCGCCATCTTGTCGCTGGTGTAGACCACCGCGCACATGACGATGACGTAGCAGTCAAACAGCGCGGCGAACACCACCAGCACCAGCAGGGTCTCGTGCCGCTGGCGCCGGAAGTACGTCTGGTAGAGGTTCTCCAGGGACTCAGGGGCGAAGGTCAGGCGCAT
The DNA here is from genome assembly GCF_949987555.1 of Borostomias antarcticus. NCBI lineage: Eukaryota > Metazoa > Chordata > Actinopteri > Stomiiformes > Stomiidae > Borostomias > Borostomias antarcticus. The sequence goes on along the minus strand of NC_140243.1, from coordinate 18,374,776 downwards.
GAAGCGCGGCAGGCAGAGGCAGCATCCCGAGCTGCGCACCGTCACGTCGCGCGTGCGACCCACCGCCTGGCCGGGGTCGGACGGCAGGGTCACCGAGCAGTCGGCCGAGTACTCCGCCGAATACTCGGGCTCGGAAAAAGCCCGGTTGCGAGGCATGGCGAACGCACGCCGACGATGGTGGCTGTGTTGTAACCGGTGAGGAAGCAAAACAGAGACAGATGCAGGAGGGGCAGAAATTCCTCAGGGTTCTGTTAGGAGACTAGCCTTCGATGGTTTCTCTCCCGTTTGAGTTGCCTTTATTCTCCTGTGTTGCCTAAACCTTTTGCCCTGAGGTGTCGCAGGTGGCGTTTCGATCAGGAGGAGGCTAGTATCACACCCTGCATGTGGGGACGGGTTATTCCTACATGTTTGTTCATTACGCGTCAATAACATCTGACAGGTCAGTCAGCCGTGCGCACATGTGTGTTAAATACCCTCCAAGTGAAGTCAGAGGGGAGCAAATGAACAGGCCCCTGGCGCAAGTCAAATTAGTAGCCCTTTCGCGTCTTTGTGGAGAGAAACCTCGTCTTTTTTTAATTCCTTCAACGGCACCATTCATGAGGGCTTGTGTCGGTTAAGAATAGAACTGTGATGTTCTTATTTCTTATCAAAAAAAGTTGGGTTCGCAGTCACCCCTCTCTCCATCTCCACCCACAGTCCACTGGAGCTGGCGCCATCGTTCACTTGGGGTTTCCATGGTGAAAACAGCATACGGAGAAATCAGGATGCAGAAGAGGGAATGAGATTTTTGTCCCTCCCATCAACACTGGACTATGTAATACACTTTTTTTGGATTATGTCCCAGTAGAGAAACATATTGATGACCAGAGCAGGTGGTGGGGAAAATGCTGAAGTCTATTTAAAAAATGAAAATAAAAGAACATATAGCCTAACCTACGCTGTTGTTACGACGGGAACGTGTGGTTTTGGATCAATATTTTCCTTGAGAAGGCTGCGCCTCGGATGATATCCCCGGGGCACTGGGCTATGCGGGAGTGCTGCTGATTTCATCGCGCGCGTCCAGGAAATAGACTACATGTTGCGCGCTATTTAAGGAGCATTATAAAATGGATGTCGAAAATAGCAGAAAATACTTTTTTCTATTAATAATTTTAACAATTAAGATAATCCTTTATACAAAATTAGCCTAATACAATGTTAACATCCAGTGTACAGACTATGCTTACCTATATTAGGCTAACTGCTTAAGATAGGCTATTGATGGGGTATTTACAGCAGGCCTGTGTAGAACCGGTTAGCGAAATCTCTGTTTTCATAAAATTATTTTGGGGTGGTTTTCACATTTGCACCTAATCCAATCGAATCACAGAAAAGGCTCAATTACCTCTGTATTCATTTGATACATGTGGTGTTGGCCAGAAAGATGGAAACGTGATCTTTTAGGCTTTCATCCTCCGATGACTTTCCGTTTGGCATCTCGGTGCCCCCTCTCTGAAAATACCGCCTGTGAACGGGATTTAGAATCAGATGCTGTGAAAATCATCCGCATATTGTTGCATCCGTTTACCGGGCCAAGGAAAAAGCCACTTTCGAGCTCCTGTAAGGTGGTCCTTCTTCTGTAATGGTTTTAACGTCTCGTGTAATCATGAAATCAGTAGCCTACCTTACCGGATCCCCAAAATAACCTGTACAGCCCTCCTCGACGCATAGCCTTTAACAATGAATCTTCTCTTGATCCTCAACAGTCTTCCGCAGAAAACGCGGAACAAGCTTTCCTGCTCCCTGTCTCCACTTTCTACCCCCGTTGGGCCCGCCCCCCTCGAAAACCCATCTACCAAATACTTCCATAGGCTACATTACCCCATGGAGGCTTATGAGTAGCCTACTCATCCTTAGACAAACTCTGACATCAATTCAATGTGTGAAAAAACGTCAAATCGACCCACATTTACGTAGCTAATTAGTTTTATTTTCATAAAAATTCGTTTGTAACAAATGATGTTGTTGGTGGGGGGAAGCTGGATGGAACCCATCCAAGACTGCCTGACACTGCCGTGAGGTCTGTATTGATTATTCCGCTCAATCTGTTTATTGATCCATTCTGATCAATAGCCAGATTGCTGACCTTTTTCTTTTTCTTTTTTTTAAAGGAAACTATTCAACAATCTCTCTCTGCTTCTCTCTGGCTTCATACATTCCTCCAACTCCCCTACAGTATTGAAATGCAACAACACATATTAAAGATCCATTCTTCCGAGACCAAAATATGTGCTCACTTAAAGGGTTTTTCCCATCCTAATAGATCCCCTTGCATCTCTCTCTCTCTCTCTCTCCACACACACACACACATACACACATAGCTTACATAATCTTTGATTTTACTATTCTTTGACTTTTACTATTCTGTTTGAAGTTTCTCTAATTATATCAAGAATCCACAGGCCAGAGGGCATGACAGTAAACATGTCAACTTTTAAGCTTTGTAAATCCTAAGGAATTAACCCCAATGGCATGTGCCAGCAGTGCTGCTGTAGCCCACAGAGATAACAGGCTTGTGCGGAACACCCTCCACATAGTAATTAATTAATTGCTGGATTCCCATGATGCTGCTGCTGCTGTGGAGAGAAAGATTACCCTGGAGAGAACAGCCAACATAATCATCATTATTAAATGAATCCTCTGTACCACTATGCTAAAAAGAGTTAGAGCAGATGATAAGCAAAATCAGAAGCAGATTTAGATTATAGGATGAATCAGGGCATCTAATTCTTACAGTTGATGGACAGATTATTAGGTAACATGGTCATTTTTATTGATGATATGCCAAAGACAATATGAAAGAAAAATGCTCCAAACTCAAGGATTCTCTACATGTAACATTTCGTTTTCAAGTGGCCAAATTACTGTGATGATCCTGAGCATCTCCATGCTCACTCAATGTGAGATGTGGACAATTTTAATATTTATTTTAATAATGCAAAAATGTTTGACGGTGCCCATTCTGGGAAAGGTCTGTCTGTATAATCTTTACGATAATCGTTATAATCTTTACTATAATGACAGAAATTCTGCGTGTCTGTGTGGTCTCTGTTCGTCTGTATGTCTCCACAACCCCACAACTTTGGAGATGTTCCCCTTCAGGGAGACGACTGCTCCATCTCCCCATCTCCTGAGGTCTGGAACCTGGGTGTCATTCTTGACTCCACCATCTTCTTCCCGTCACACATCAAATCCATCACCGAATCTGCCATCTTTCACCTCAAGAACAGTCTCTGTAGCACATTACCCCCACCCTCATCTAACTTCACTGGCTTCAGATCAAGTCCTGCATCTCCTACAAACTTCTCCTTCCTGCCTCCAAATCCCTGCGTGCCCTTGTCCCCCAGTAGAGCCTACCTATCTGACCTTCTCCACCAACATACCCCATCCCCTCACATTCTGAACTTGGTAGAGCTGCTTTTGTCCATGATGCTCCTTATACCTGGAATACTTTACAACAGACCCTTTTTGTGGTCTTTCTTTGTTGTCTGTCTGACTTGTCTGTCCCTGTAAAGTGTCCTTGGGTGTTTAGAAAAGCGCTGTATAAATGTAATTTATTAACATTCATATACATATATAAATATAATTTATAGAACTATTTATACTGTTATTGTTATTGTTATTATTTATTATTTATTATTATTATTATTATTATTATTACTATTATTATTATTATTACTATTGGGCATGGGTGGACTGCCGCCACCCACTTGGAAACCCCGCCCACCCAATCAGTTTGGTCTTTTTTATTTAATTATTTTTTGTTAGTATTATACACCATCCTCCATATATACTGTATTTCATAAATATCGTGATTCACAAGTAGAGTAGTGGTCAGAGCATTGGACTTCCACCTGGGAGACTGGGGTTCCTGGTGGATATGGCTTTATGGGACTATACCCCGAACCTCCACACGTTCATCCTTTCACTTCAACCTTTTTATCCCTTACCTAAATTCCACAAGCAGAGTAGTGGTCAGAGCATTGGACTCCCATGCGGGACATTCTCAGAGATTAAAGTCTATGCTGAGCGAAACTCCTCGAGTCTATAGCTAAACAAACGCTGTTGTTTACGTTTTGGAAGTGATGTGTCCAGGCGACAAGACCTATCTTAATTTATCAGACATTATTTCATGTCATTTCAATTTACAGCTATTTCAGTGGCATGCCTAGCTTCCGTCCTACCAGTCCTGAACAGAAATAAGCCAGCCACGCACATAAGCCAGGCTGGACCTGGCCTGTTTTTTTTGTGTGTTTTTTTTTAAATCACATACAACAGACAAAACAACAATGGGACCTGGGGAATCTGTAAATAAAAACATTAAACAAATAACACAAATAGACAGTTTTGGCAGCTTCTTGTTTTTTCACTAGTCATACTTTATGCACTAGTCTTACTATAATGGAAGGGGGGATGCAACTATGTCATGGCAAGTGCATGTTGAACAGACACTTTGCACAGTTCACAGTAATATAATGCACTATGTTGCTGAAAAGTTGATGATCTCTCTTGAAGGCATGCATTTTGGGGGGAAACAATACAAAGACATGTTGTTACAGATCATTTAGGCTTCAAGAAAGAAAGGATACACTTTCAAGTTTCAACCTTTTACCAGGTAAGAAGATATTCTCAAAACTCGATTCTAACAGGGCCAGAGTTCACTGACCGAGTGACGTAACCGCGTAGCGTGCACGCTGCTGACGTGTATGCAGGAAAGGGCTTTGCTAGCTGGCTTTTCTGCTTAGCTTTAGCTAACGTTATCTACTTTTATCATGTGCAGCCATTGACAGCTCATTTACAGTTCACAATGTTATTAGCTAGGTAGCTTATAAATTTACATCAGAAGAAACATCGCAGCATATTTTACAGGTAACGTCAAATCTGATTCGAAATGATTGGGGCTAGTAGGGCTAATAATATTGACTAACTGTTAGTAGGCTATACTTGGCTATCTAACGCTAGCTAGTTGCTACTTTGACACAGACAGTCCAGTCAGTGTCTCTACGTAGCCACGCTATAGACTAACTCTGTTGCATGTCAGGCTGTTTGAGTTAGCTAACGTTAGCTACATAGCTAATTGCATGAATCGGTGCAGCAACAACAACTATAAACAACCCACTCTTCAAAACAAAAACAATAGCTACCATCCCGTCGTTCTAAATAGCCAGCTAGCTAACTGCTTAGCTGTTACCATTTCTTGCATCCTTAGCCTGTTTCCTGTTCGATCACTTGTAATGGGCATGCGACTGCACAGATTGGAAGGTAACCAAGTTGATCTTCCCGTTTTCACAAAGGGGCTGGTGAAGCGACATACTACTCATCGAGCAATGGGGAGAAGGAAGGTACCAGACTTGTACAGAGCCCCGTTTCCCCTCTACACAATCAAAGTGGACCCCAAAACAGGATTGATAATAACTGCTGGAGGAGGAGGGGCTTCCAAAACGGGCATAAAGAATGCATTGGTAAGAGTTTATTTGGTAAATATTTAGAACATGATTGTTGTCATGCTCCATGGTCAGATCCCCCGTGTAGGATCAGAACTAGTCTTCCCCGGCCTTGACCGCGTCTTGTCGTTGCAGCACTTCCTGGGCTTGGGGATGGTGGGAGACCAGTACATCGCCACCCTGCTCCACGCCCACGACACAGACACACGGGCCACCATGAACATGGCGGTGGGCGGGGATGTGATCGCGGCCGGCCAGGACGGCAGTTGCAGCCTCATGCGCTTCCGGCAGCGTCCGGCCACAGAGGGTCGCAAGACCGCGGCCAGAGAGGGTGAAGAAGAGCCCCGCACGCTCCGCCTTCCACGTGAAAAACGAAACCCCCGGAGATAATACCGTCAGCTTGATAATAGGTTTGATAAATGCAATTGCTTGATTGTTCCAGCAGGAGGTGGCAGCGAGCAGGGCGGCGCCAGGCGGAGAGAAGGGAGAGGCAGCAAGGGAGGAGACGGGGTGGCGGCGGCGACGGCGGCCGGGGGAGATGTGTCCGATATGAAGGACGACACGCCCCAGATCTCGGTGGAGGCCGTCGGGGAGGTGCAGTCGGACCTCAACCCCCAGGACCCGCTCCAGAAGGTGGTCCGGTTCAGCCCCGACCTCAGCCTCCTGCTGACCGGAGGCACGGATGGACACATCAGAGTATGGGAGGTGGGTTCTGGTTCTGTGACGGCACGGGCACGGTCATCGTTCCCGACTGTTAGTTTAGTCTGCTGACCAGTCATTTCTAACTGTCCCCAAATGTAGGCTAAAGCACAGAGGGGACAGAGTCTTTGCTGCAGCCCCCAAACTCTGGAACGAGCTGCCCCCCCCTCCCCCCCCATGTTAGGTTGGCCCCTACCCTGCCTGTGTTTAAATCCCGCCTTAAAACACATTATTTCTCCCTGGCGTTTTAATGCCAAGTATTGAGACAGATGTTTTTCACATATTGTCTTTCTTATTTGTCCTGTATTTGCTACTGTGTCTCTGTGTTTGATTGATGCAAAGCACTTCGGTCAACTCTGTTGTTTTTAAATGTGCTCTATAAATAAAGTTGGATTGGATTGGATAGTCTACTACAGTCCGTTTGACTACTGGGCCTTAACTCTTTTCCCGCAGTACCCCTCGCTGAAGGAGAAGTATGACTTCAAAGCTCATGAGGGAGAAGTTGAAGACTTGGACATCAGTGAGGATAACCAGGTAATAAATAATTACAACACGTATTGGGCCTCTAGATGCATGCGGTAGTTAACATGTTACACACATAACAGAGTGAATCTTTCATTTCCATTTCATTTTATTTATTTATTTGAACAGGGACAATACACATTAATCAACCACAGGGGTAAATGTGTCAGTCTTAGCAAAAAAGCTAAATTTCAACTGCAGTCCCTGAGGCAATCTGTGTTTCTGTGTAGCACCTGGTGACCATTGGCCGGGACTTTGCCTGCAGTCTGTGGTGCGGTACCCAGCTGAACATGAGTCTGAACTGGCAGACGACCATGCCTCAGATCGCCGACAAGTCCTACAGATATCAGTCCTGCAGGCAAGCGCTGACATACACCAGTGTTTGCCATCTCTCTATGATTTTTTTGCCCTTTTTGCTCTGAAAATGTAATTTAATGTAATTTATTGCTCTATAAATGTTCTTAGCCGTTAGACAAACAAACTCCAGTCTTGCTGGAGACGAGCTTGTCTCGTTGAGAGGGGTCAGGGAAGAATTTTTACAGCTCACCTTTCTGGCCCCTGGGTGATACTGTTTTTTTTTGCTTCCCTCTGGAATATGTGGGGGTGGGTCGTATGCCCACCTCCCTTGTTCTCTGTAAAGCGCATTGTGTTGCCTCTGTGTATGAAATGCGCTATACAAATAAAGCTTTGATTGATTGACCCGCCGTAACGGACCCTGTTTAATCACCTAGTCCAAACAATCGGTCAACAATCTCAATCCGATCACGCTTTGTGTTTTCTTGTGTGTTTTGTTTTTAGGTTTGGAAAAGTAGAGGACCAGAAAGATGCCCGGAGACTCTACACTGTCCAGATCCCCCACAAACGGAACAGGAAGCCGCCACCCTGCTACCTCACCAAGTGGGACGGCAGGAACTTCCTGCCCATGCTGGTAGCCCCCTGTGGCAGTGAGGTCATCTCCAGCCTGGCCGTCAAGTGAGGAGAGGAGAGCTACCCGACCGCAGACCAACCAGTCTAAGCAAAAATATAAAAATAAGGCTAAGGCTAATGGGGGTGTGGCCATGTGCATCCTTCTTTCCTGCCCTCCTCTGAAAATCTGACATGACTTTCCTGATTCCTACTATATGTGTAAAGGAGCACAAGCTTTGCCCGTTCCAATCATGTTAACATTGAGTTGAGGTGAAGCAGGTGTGAAGGAAGGGTGCAGGTTATGTATTGGGACAAGCCATGTTTTTAGCTCTATCTGAGATAATGTGGCAGGAACATGTTTGTGTATTTATGTTGTCAATGTGTAATGACTCCAATCTAATGGACTTTTTGTTTTATCTTTGTTCCACAGTGACTCTGGAACATTCCTTGGCCTTGGAACAGTGACAGGATCAGTTTCTATCTATATTGCCTTCTCACTACAGGTGCACACACACGCACACACATACACACACATACACACAAACATCTTTAAACACAGTCTTCACTCATATGTCCCCCTGCCCATTCTGTTTGTAGAAGTTGTACTATGTGAAGGAGTCCCATGGCATCGTGGTGACAGACCTGGCCTTCCTGCCCGACTCTCCCAAAGGCAGGATCATGATCGGGGACAACGAGGCCGCCATGTTGAGCGTAGCTGTGGACAGCCGCTGTCAGATGCACACCGTTCGCAATCGAAGTAAGTGCTTTTGATGTAGGGGGGGGAAGAAACAAAGTCTCCAGAGCCATTTCATGGTTAACCTGCTTAACCTGCTCCTTTCCCCCCATTCTGTCCCTCTGCTCCTGTGTTTTGGTTTGTCCCAGAATGGTTCCCTATCTGGCTGGTGCTGGTCCTGTGTGGGCTCATGGTGGTGGGGGCCATCCTCCTGCTCCAACACCTCTTCCCAGGCTTCATGTAGAGACTGGATGGGGGGGGGGGGGAGTATGGAAGGATCCCACATGGCGTATATCACATCTGCAAAAACAGCATCATTATCAACAACAACAAGGAACCTGGTTCCCCTGGTTCTGACTCAGGACTACCACGCCCCCAAACCGACTACCCCACCCCCAGCCGCCCTTCACATCAAGATCCACCACAGACACAACACCAGAGACTCCACAGGTCTGGTTCTGCATCATCACACTTGATCTGCGTCAATCACTCGTAATCCTTGTCTTTTGTTCTGCATCATGGTGGGGAGTTAAGGGCTCGGGTTCAAATGAATGAATGTGCCAGGAGTGGGGCCTTTTTTTATTAGAATATTTAAGGAATAATGTAAAATATATAAATATACTTTAAAATCATCTCGTGTCATCCTGTATCTGTTCCATGCAAAGACACATACTTATTTGTCACCTGGTTTATAGGTTTAGTCTGAAATGCATTGACCTCATTATCAGCTTTGTCCATTAGTGGGCGCCACAGACCATGTATGTTTTATGTGTATAAGACAAGATAGAACTTTATTGTCCAACCAAGGTTGGAAATGTGTTGCTATGATGCTATGCTGAAAAAAAAAAAAAAAGATTTATGAAATATTGTTTTTTTAGACAACCGAAGCTCAAGGGCATTTTTACATGATGGATGTGTATTGAGAGATGCAGAGACACACCGAGCCTAGGAATCTTAATACCTATTCTATGAAATGCAAAGAGCCTTATGGCTCCCGTAGGGAAAGACTGAATGTAGCTTACTGTCCTCCCAGGCCTGTTAATGCTGAATGTCACAACAGCTAGCTACTGATTTACACTATAGGCCTAGTTGACAAAAACAAAGGTTGCATAACAACCATTCCTAGTAGCACAGCGGCATACAGTAGGCAATCCATATATCTTGAACTTACATTCCATGGGCAGGCTGCATCATTGCATGAATAGAGCTGTACAAGATGGAGTGTATAGTGATGTTTTATCTCTCAATTGAGTGTGAAGATTCTGCACCCTGGGGACCTGAACCCCATGGAGAGTTCTTAGCTAGCGCTATTATCAAGCTGTGTAGTTCATCTGGGTTTGTTTCAACCAATTAAACACTTCATTGGAGTCTCCTTTGTCCAAGCTGGTCTTTATGTCCAGAGTTACGACCCTCTCCTCTCTCTTCGCACTTTCGCCAGCTATTTTAAATAATGTCACCAGTCCCAAGTGTTTTGGCCATCAGGGCACCTGTGGTGTAGCGATGTGTTCTGCTCCCACCCGCATCAGTCAGGGCCGTCAGTCAGGGCATTACTGCACGGCTACACGGGTTGCCGTGAGACGCAAGTTCTATGTTCAGTAAGGTACTGTAGGCCTAACAGTACAGGAGAACATACAGTTCGTGGAAATGTAAGTGAGGGTCCGGGATAGATTTATGTCTATGCACTGAATTGTTAGCTCCACCTGTTCATACTATAACCATTAAAGGAGCTTTACAGCTAATTCCAACGTTGGTTGGAATCTTTTTTTTTTTAGGAAGGAAGAAACCTCGAGGGGGAAGTGTTGAAATGCCTCGATTGCGGGCATGCTGGCTGCGTTATTGTTTGGCACACACACCTTGGATGGTGCTTTGGCCTCAAAGCAGCCAGCACACGTAGGGATTACATTTCTTTTGATCAGAGAGCACTTGCCAATAATTCTCCCTTTGAAACCCAGAGACGCCTTTGATCCTTAGTTGGAATAAGGTCAAGGCGTGAGCTCTCTGCCCTGGTTCTGTTCAACACTAGATGGCTGCATCGTGTGTCTTGCAGAGATCAATACAAACCGCGGCACACACTTACACTAACTCACATAGCCTACGTAGACTACTCTTGTAAAAAAAACAAAAAACATACAGATTTAAATGTTTGTTTGATGTGGATGAAACACGCACGCAGGCACACACTCACACTCATTTTATATTTCACCAACAGATGGCACCATGTGTCTGGCTAATAATAGTGTGATATGGAAGTCCCCAAGTTGATTTAACCTACATTCGAGTCGAAGCACAACCTTCCCACACATCCAAGCCACTGTGTGCATATGGGGTGTTGGGGAGTTGTGGTGCCGGGGTGGTGTGGGAGGCTCCGGAGGTGAGGCGAGGGTCCTCCCCTCCGTTTTGTGGGTCTGTGGTCTCTGAGACGACGAGCAAGAGCTCCTTACGTTGTCGGTGTTTTACGTCCTTCAAGAAAGCGGACTGTCCAGCCAGCCTTAGTTTATGACTTAGGCCTGAATCGTAGTCGACGTAAACAACGCAAGCTACGTTGTGAACGCAAGCTCCAACATGACTCGAGAGCTTGCGTTCTGTGTTTTGTTTTGTGGAAACGCAAGGAATTGCACTATTGCTTGCGTCAAGTGACAAATTTCGGCATGACACACGCAAGGACGCAACGAGATCTTGCGTGGCCTTGCGAAGCTTGGGTTGCTTGCGCTTATGTAGTTTGCGTCGACTATGAATCCGCCCTTACTGTCGATGTGTGTGAGAGACAGGGGAGAGAGAGAGGGGGGCGGGGGGGCAGCGTCACTCATCATCGCGCTGTAAACGTTGAGAGCCATCGTGGAGACAACATTACGTTATAGAAGGTCAGCGGCCATGTTTACTCACCCACCCCCCCACCTCCACGTCATTCCTCTCGCCAAATTGTGAACCCGATTCAGACGTTTTCCCAAATACGCCCCCGCCCTCCTGCCTCCACCCCGCCCCTGCATCAGCAGCGGGCAGGAAACCCAACGCCCACCTCTCACCTACATCGCAGCCCGGCAGGAAATGAAGTCCCCAGACAGGCCAGTGTCTCAGACTCCACGAAGAGGAACAAATACCGTCTCTCTTTTCCTCCCCGAACATCACACATACCCCGAGGGCTGGCTGGCTCAAATCGGCTCAGACCACTAAAATGGTTTCAATTTGTCTGAGGCATAGAACGGTGGCACGAGGCCTCATGGCTAGACAGGGAGGGGAACCGTGTGTTCCTCCGTGGCGGTGACTAACCCAGCAGCCATGATAATCTGTCCTATCAACATGATTGTTTTGGCTTACCTCTGCAGTGTGGTCATCGGGGAAAGAAGACAGACCAGGGTCGAGTGTCTGAGTCTTATGGACGCTGCGTCGGTCAGTCGGTCCAGTTAGTTTCCACAGCCAGGAAGGTAAGTGATAGAACTTGGGTTCGAAGGACAGTACCGAAGCCCAAAAGTGCCCCATTATTACTCTCTTAGTAAATCATTGCTTCATTGAGCCGCCTGTCCAACTACTGTCATGTTGAATCAAACGGATCCATTGGTCTTTGCCTTTGACTCACTCCTGGTGTAGAAAAGGCATCGTAAAACCAGCCCAGTTGGACAAAGTTATGGTATCGGAGCGAGCGGGGCTTTGAATGGATTTGAAAGGTGTGAGAGAGAAATCATAAAACATGCCTGTTTCCACTATAAACATGAGCCTCTCCTGTTCCTGCCTCACGTGGTGTCCAACATCAAGCATTTCAAATTAGAGAAAGAAAGAAAAAAAACGACGCGTTCTCCCAGATGAAAAGGTTTCCTGGGGTCAAAAGCGTATAAAATACCCTCTTAAATGTAGTAGAGGTAAGCAAGCATGAAGGGTAATGTGAAACAGACCGCGGACCAAACATTCTACCTGCCGTTGCCTCTGTCAGCACCCCAAACAGCTAAGACACCACAGAGAGCATCTCCACCTCCACCCTCATCCTCCCGAGCCTCCTGCCTCCTAACCCCCTCCTCTCTGCCTGCTACCAAACCCCACAGGCACATGTCCAGATCCTTATAATCCATCCCCATCAGTCATCATCAATGGCATTGGCTGGTTATTGAATATTGAGGGATTACACCAGAGACTCGATGTTGACCTGGGCCCTCGCCCTCTCCTGGTAGACCTCGTTAGCCTGCCTGACGGAAAACTGTTCTCCATCTGCCTCTTGACTCAAACCTCCTGTGGACCTATCTCTGTTCTATACACCCCATCTTTGACTCAAACCTCCTGTGTATCCATCTAAATACAGCCCATCTTTGGAGCGGGGGTCCTTATTACAGTACGGTCGTCACTATAGATATAAAGGTTTTATATGAATGATATATGACCGTCTTATAGTCTTTTCATCCATTATTGGGAACCGACAAAGACTGAGGAACCACTTTGAAGAAAGATGTGTAACATACCTCTCTTCACAGGGCCGTACGCGGTCCAAGTAACGGGCTCTGTGTGTGCGCTTCACGCTTTGCGTTAAAGTGTGGCTGTGTAGAACATGTGAGGGAGAATGGAGTATGGAATATTAGCAGTGTGGGAGGAGTGATAGTTTGTTGTAGTGTGTATGTGTGCGTGTGCGTTTTTGGAAAATAAAAACAGATAATGAGAAAGAGAGAGAAGGGAAGGGGAAGACTAGCTGTGTTTGTGTGTGTGTTTGTGTGTGTGTGTGTGTGTGTGTGTGTGTGTGTGTGTGTGCGTGCGTGCGTGTGTGTGTGTGTGTGTGTGTGTGTGTGTGAGCGTGTGTGTGCCTGCATGTGTGTGAAAGACGGAGACTAGCTGTGTGTGTGTGTGAGCATGTGTGTGCGTGTGTTTGTGTGTGAAAGAGGGATACTAGCTGTGTGTGTGTGAGCGTGTTTGTGTGCGTGTTCGTGTGTGAGCGTGTGTGTGTGTGTGAGAGAGTGTGTGAGTGTGTGTGTATGTGTATGAAAGAGGGAGTGTGTGAGTGTGTGTGTGTGTGTGTGTGAGCATGTGTGTGAGCGTGTGTGTGTGTGTGTGTGTGTGTGAGCATGTGTGTGCCTGCGTGTGTGTGAAAGAGGGAGACTAGCTGTGTGTGTGTATGTGTGTGTGTGTGAGCGTGTTTGTGTGTGTGAGTGTGTGTGAGTGTGTGTGTGAGAGAGTGTGTATGTGTATGAAAGAGGGAGACTAGCTGTGTGTATGAGTGTGTGTGTGTGTGTGTGTGTGTGTGTGTGCGTGTGCGTGTGTGATGGTAGGAGGTGGAGGGGTAGCCAGAGTGGCACCAGGTACAGTGCTTTATGGGAGATGGAACACATTAGAGATTATTATTGCTTCAGCATGTTTCACTCAAGCTTTTACTTTCCTCCCACTGACTCCTATCACAATCAGTTTGGATTGGAAGGGTTAGGGGTTAGCTTTAAATTCCGCAGATAAAATTTACATTTATTTTCATTTGCGCTCAACCCTGTCTCTGTGTGTGCGGGTGTGTGGGTTCGAGTGTGGCAATGCAACGCACATGGCAACTAGATAAACAGAAAAATACAGCTAACGAGATTGTTGGTGGTCGAATGTACAGTAAAACGCGATCCACACACAGAGTTTAATTTTGCGGTACAGGCAAGACCCTTAGGAGGTTTGCTGAGGGGAAAAAAAGAGGTTTGTTTTTGTCGTCTGGATTGGCTGGAAGAAAGTAATCCCGAATGTGTGTCAGGGACTTTAATTGCAGGGCCCCCTAATCTGAAGTGATTCACCCATCATGTCTGGGAGGCAGGGAGTGACTCAGTTTGGTAAATGTGGACAAAAGCCTCATCTCCATCCCCCCCTCTCTCCCTCCCTCTATCCCTCCTCCCTCCCTCCCTCTCTCCCTCCCATGCTGCCCATGCTCTGCTTTGCTCTGTTTATTTTCATCCGGCCATTGTTTAAACACCACTGACCCGTTTCACCAACCACAGGGGTGGTGCGCTCGAGCCTGCCAGGCAGCCCTGCTGGCACAGGCCACAACGTGCACACAAATATACACACGCCGCGCGGCGTAGCCCGGCCACGCTCACACACCGCGCACCGGCCCGAGGGTGGTCCGTCTATAGCCTTTCTGGGGATAAAACGACCAATTAGGACGTTGGAAACGGGCTGAATAGAAGGCCACGTCCAAAGATCAATTAGGACGCTGAAAAGGGTTGAGTAGAGTTCCAGTTCCGTTAGCTACCATCCCGGCTCTCTTAGCCTCACAGCGAACCTAGCGGTGATCCAGCCGCTATGAGCCAGGCAGTGAGTAAGACGGGAGTTCCAGTGAGAAAACCCTGTCTCTCATCCCACGCACTCAGTCAGTCAGTCAGTCGCACACACACAGACACACACACTTACACCACAAGCGTCTGCGAGGCCCCTCAGCATGACGTCAGTCGTGTGGAGCCGGCCGGCTCGCGGCTGGAGTGGAAAGTTGTCGCACGCAGCTAAAAATGGAGCGCGTGTGTAAATACGCCAGATCCCAAACAGAGGACCACACAAACAAGCAGGGAGAAACCAACCTCGCAGGCCCTTCTGTCACACATATGCCGCGATCGCATACTTTTTTGGGTGGGAATCAGAAACCAGCTTCCTGTAAAAAAAAAAAAATATATATATGAATGACATCACTAAACCAGATTAGGTTCTATCTCTGCTGGCGCCCGCCCCTGTGGGTCAGGAGACGCGGGGCAGAGCTAGCCGGTCTCTGGCGGGCTTGCGGCGGGCTAACGCCGAGCCACAGATGTGCCGCTCCAGCTGTGACGTAGAGAGCGCGTCGCCTACTGTATGTATAGCAGGGCGGGGGATGTTTGTTTGCGCGTTAGCCCGCGTCATCGCGTCTAATCAGGATGTAGGCTACGCCACGTACGGTCTGGCCCACAAGAAAGGTTCTGGGTTCTGGTCAGCGGGTCTGAAGTCTGCCCTCTGGTTCCCCCGCTGTCAGTCTGTCTGGCTGCCGTGACCCGCCCTGTCCCACCGTGCCCCGGTGGCAGAGGGGGCAACGCCAGGAGAGAGAGAGGGGGCGGATCGTGGTGCAAAAATAACAATTTTGTTTCCTCGAAGCTGCTATTTTGGTGAGGCAGACAGAGTCACCATCAACGCCCATCACCTCTCCTCCTCTTAATGTGTCACCGTGGTGAGGCCTGGTGCGCCAACGCTGGGAGACCGAATTACACAGATGATGGGAATATTGGTGCGCGCGCACACACACACGCGCCCTGCTGCCGTTCTGGGGCGAATGTAAGCAGTTCTGAAACACAAACATGGAAAAGAAAACACGCTCCTATTAAGAGAGGGCTTTGGTTTTTACAAAAGGGTAATGGGACAAAGAAAATAACAGGGTGAGTGGAAAGACTATGTCCTTCTGTCTGTCTGTCTGTCTGTCTGTCTGTCTGTCTGTCTGTCTGTCTGTCTGTCTGTCTGTCTGTCTGTCTGACTCCCTCCTTCCCTCTCTCTCTCTCTCTCTCTCTCTCTCTCTCTCTCTCTGTGGGTGACCTGAACTCTCTTGGCCCGCCGGGTCGGGACCGGGCCCTGCTGAAACGAGACAGTGGGAAAGCTGAGGAACACTACGGACCGGACCGCATGTACCACTGACGCGTCTGAAGTCTTCTGAAACCACTCATATCGCCGTTTGTCAACCTTCAGAGAGAGAGAGAGAGAGGGAGAGAGAGAGGTATGACCGCACAGGGTCAGTTGCTGGTATCTCTCACGGACCCTCAAAGACACACAGTCTGCCTTGATCACTTCCTGTGATGACGGAGATGCGGGTAAAGTCTGTCAGACCATGGAGCCAAGGCAATGAGACCCCCCCACACACACACATACACCCAGTGTGGGGCTTGTGGTGGGGGGCTCCCCGCTCGCTGACGACATCACTCCACCGCTCGCTCTGTAAGACGCAATCGGCCCAATGAAATTATACGTCTAGCCCTCAGGGCAAACATTGTGTGACGCGACGCGGCGTGGTTTGAACCCCACTAGCAGGGTATGGTTTGTGTGTGCCGCTTCCATGAGGGAGGCAGTGTGTATATTTCAGTGTGTGTGCGTGTGTGAGTTAGAGATCAGAGATTAAGTCATATTTTGCAATGAAGAGGAGCTCTCTCTAGCAGGCGAGTCTCCAGTAGAGGTTTGGTTGAACAGGGACCATGGACCACGCTGACTCATGGTAGGTGAGACGCAATGAGTCAGAAGTTTTATGGTGGCCCCCTCTCATGCGTGGGTACTCACCACCCGTAACCCCAAACATACACACACTGGTACCGTACCATACACACACTGGTACCGTACCATACGCTCTCAAAACACACCAGCACAGCCTTTTCATTTTCAACCAGAGATGAGTAGTACAGTAGATGAAAATATCACACCCATCGCACACATCATCAACGAAGATGCCGGTAATCATCTTTTAACGTCTGAAATTAACATCTGACATTAAAGGGCTTTTCGGCTCTTTACAACGAAATGGGTGAGGCAACTGTGCCCTGTAAAGAATGTATTACATAAGAGGTCAGGTTTTTACTACGCGACTATAAATAAAACGGAATATAAAAAGGATTTCTCTGGTAAAACAATCAGCGGTCTCATAAACAACGCGCCTCTAAACGCCCATGACTCTGGCACCGGTCGGCGCAGCTCTCTGGATCTGGCGAATGACGGCCATCCTAAAAAGCCGTGACAAATCCAGGAACAGTCTGTCTGAAACACGAGGTTGCGTGTCAACGACTGGACAGCCTTCGACTGTTGGAGAACATTTTGAGAACCTCTACCGCTTTTGGCATCTCCCGCCATTACTCAAGCCTCACGCGATTGGCTGAGGGGTTTACACAGTTGACCTAAGACCTTGTGCTATTGGTCAAAAAACGTGTTCATATATTGGCTATATCAGTTCTTCCATACAAAGTTGTAAAAACCATACATTTCTACCCTGCGCTGTAATATACAAGATGAAAGGGTATCGTGCGTGTTTATCCGTTCCATTATGTAACCTCAGTATTTCCTGGGTAAATAACATTCTGAAAAGGGAGGTGTGAGTGAACACATGAATGAACAAGTGCTTTCCTCAGCGGGGGTGACTGCTAAGAGCCACCTGACTGTGACGGACCCGAGGCCGCGTCTCGGGGGCAGATCAGAGCGCGGGTCCCGGGGATACATGGCCATTGACCTGTCTGGGCAGAGCGTGGATGGGGAGGGCCATCTATGGACTCTGTGAATACAGAGCAGGCACTGTCTCGTGGCAGCAAGTAAGTTGGAATAATATATGTGTTGGATGAGGGCCCACTATTAAAGATGGCGCCTACTCCAGGCAGTTGTATAAACCTCAGAGGACTCTCAGTGTCTTTCCCTCTGATGTCAAAGACCCTCAAAAAGCCTAAATTGAATCACTGTAATAGACGAGACTGGAGATTGGGAACAAAAAGCTACATGAAATTAGATTTCCTCCGACGATCGCGTTCCATTTTCAAACAAGGTGTAGCCATTTTTGCCCAGATGAAAAACTCGTGGTATTTCATCATTTGATCACCCTTTGAAATGTTAATAGGGCAAAATTTGAATGTGATCCCTCTTCAAAATAAGCAGCAATAGGGAGGGGCGTATTGTGATTGGAGAGGGCCTTGTTTATCCTGAGTTGGGGCCCCACTCTCTGCTCCAGGAAGGTTTTCTCTGGCAGGGATGAATCAGGCCAGCTCAAATAGAGCGCCGGACGCTCCAAAAAATGGAGTGAGTTTCTGTCACCCTGAGTGCTCCAGCTGCCCGGCCCCCCTAAACACGGAAAGAAAACATGGCGGCCCCTGCGGGGCCCTGAGTCAACATGGCCTTCTTCCTCTGGCGGACGCCTGCAGCTGCTTTTCTAATCACAGGAAAACCTATCAGCAGCCCTGTGTGGATACAGCCCAGCAGACTACACTCCTCTATCTCTACTCACTCTGTCACACACACGCGCGCACACACACACACACGCACACACACTCGTACACACACACACACACTCATACACACACACACGCACACACACACACACACAAAGGCCAATGTCAGCCAATTCACAGACACTTCATCCTTTCTCTCTTAAGGACAAAGGCAGAGTGATTCATTGGGCAGTGATGATATCACCAGGTCTAAAAAGCCTGGATGACTAACCCTGGCAGACATGAGTACCACTCTGAATGACATCATCATTGTGTGACTGCAGTCAGACCTGTTGCAAGGAATTTTTAAAATCTTTTCCCATTATCTGACAACATACACACAAGGTATTGGACACATTCTAGAGAAGACACATTGAAACATTCTAGAAAAGACACTTTGTAGACACAATCTAGAGAAGACATTCTAGACACAATCTACAGTAGAGAAATCATTCTACACATAATCTAGAGAAGACATATTCTAGACACAATCTAGAGAGGACACATTCTAGAGAAGACAAATTCTAGAAAAGACACATTCACACACATTCAGAAGACACATTCAGGCACATTCTAGAGGAGACACATTCTAGAGAAGACATTCGGTCGCACTAGAGCAGACAGACATTTTAGAGAAGGCACGATCACACACATGCAAGAGCAGACACACTCAGACACATTCTAGGAAACTGAATCAAACGATGACATCAACATTGTACATTACTGCTGGAGTTGTCTGAAGGAAAGCATCGCTTTGAGTGTGAGTCGCACATAGTGAAGTGTGCTGATGAGTCAAAACAGAATGATCTCACTAAGGGAAATTCTGATATATCCCACGTTTTCAAAAATCTACACTAACATTCAGAAGTAAAAGCAAAGATGGAGTTCATAGAGATGTAGAAAACATCACAAGACTTTGGTAAAATGTGTAATTTGTATTTCGCTTCTGCTACAATGCTGATCAGTGTTGCCAAGCAGTAATGTTAGCTTGTTTATGTGGTTAGAGCTTTATACATAATATATTGAGTTGAGTTTTAAAGGCCTTGTTAATGTCGTGTTAATGGCCATAAAGCCCTCCTTGGGCAACAGGAAAAGACAAATTGAATTACAACAATTCTGATGAGCTAAGCTAAAACAAGCTCTTAATGATCTCCTGTTGGAAAATTGCCCCAGAGATGGAGAGGCGTGTGGTGTGCGGGGTTGTTTAATGTTTTGGGGGGGGGGGGGGGGGGTGCCATGGATCTGTGCCAAGACAGCGGCTTCATACCAGTGGTTGTGTACTAGCCCCAAGGTAAAGAAGGTAAAATGAGTTTCATGTCCTTGTACTAAACCTTGCCCACTGATGCTTTTTGGAAGGCATTAAGAAGGCAAGAGTGAAAATGAGAAAGGCCTACTTTGAACTTCAGGGTGGTCTACAGAGCCAGTGGAGAGTACTGCTGACAGCTCAGCATTCAGTTGCAATTTGATTATGAAAAATGTGTGTCCTACAGCTCCACTTTTCCAACAGGTTTTAAAGGACGCGGGGGTGCGAGGATAGCATGGCTCCAGCCCCCGAATCTGATAAAAAACAAACAGTGATTTAGGTTTTGGAAAAGCTCTTGTCCAGAGTGATTTCTCGGTTGGAATTCCAACCAGGCCAATGAGCGTCCTTTGAATGCGATGACGGAATTACACTGCGCAGCGTGATTGGTTAAGGGATGAACTAATCGCTGAGGACTCCCTCTTTGGCAACGCTCGTCTCGGAAAACGGCTGCAACTGGAGCCTGTCCAGACTGAATGATGAAATGAAACAAAATGGCGATTCAGAGTATCAGGCTACGGTAGGTACGAGGAGAGGGGGAGGGTGTACGGAGGAGGGATAATGAGGAAGTACTTGAACGTACAGTACGTAAAAAGAACCACATCTATACAGGCGAACAACATAATGTATTAACCTGACGAACGAGGAACGCCAGCTCCGGCTCCGTCCACAGATCCAGCTCCAGTTCCATTTCCACCCCCTCGTTGAGCCTCTGTCCCGGCTTGTAAAAGGTCCGTCCAGAGCGCCTGGAGGACGAACAGACGTATCTCCTCTGATCCTGGGAGGAGCTCCGCTCATGGGGAGAGAGAAAGCGAGGGAAGCTGTGAACAGATTTTACACACAACCTGCCTCTGTCCCTCTGACCCCCTGTTCTCACGACGAGGATGTAGGCAGAGACCAGGGAGAGGGAAAGGTGAAAGGTCAAAGGGTACGGTCACAGTAGGAAGTCAGGTGGCCAAAGTGCAAGTAGTTAAAATAGATGGGAAAGGCTTATAAAAAGCTACGCTTGGTAAGAGTAAACCTGTATAGGACCGACCCATTGTTGAATACAGATTAGGAAAAATAGCTACTGGTAGGAGATGAGAACATAAGTTGAATTCCTTCGAATGAGATCATCACAACCTCACTGGCACAAACATTTCCTGAACGTGCTTTTACTACGATCTCAAAGCTGATTGGACGGCTCGCGCGAAAACATGAGACCGAACATCAGTAATACCGTTTATAATTGGGGGGTCCGAATCGCCGTCTGATCGCGAGTTGATGACGGTCTAGATTTACGAGGCCCTCGGCGTAACCATCATCCAATCGAGCGGTGACCTTTAATAGAGGGGGGGTGTGGCCAGATGAGCGATCTGGAATCTGTCAACACCTCTGCTCCCTCGGCCGGGAATTCCTCCTGTAGCCGGGCCGCTCTGGAGCGGCTCCACATGGAAAGTTCTGCGCAGTGGAAACTGGCAGCCAGAAAAGCCCCGACTTCGCAGTCCACAGCGCTTCCAGATCCTAGCATTCCTTCCCCCTGACACATGCGCCGTGGAGCAGATTATCATCTGGGTCGGCAGGGGACGCACTTCAGGAGAGGGGGGGGGGGGGGGACAGGGGAGCAGAGCGGGATTATGGGGATTTTTTTTTGGGGGGGGGGGGGATTATCATCTGACTCGCAGTGAATGCGGGAGACAGGGGGTGACAGGTGAGTCTGGCGTGGCTGTACTGCTACGGCCAGCTGTCCCTCCCCCGTCAGAGGAGCAAGGCACGCTGGGAGTTGCAGTCCCGCTAACGGCATGTTAGCGGCACACGGCGACAAGTGTTGTGAAGAGGGGGATGGGATAAGGAGCGCTGAGAGGACCCAAGTGGACGGTGGAAGAGGGTTGTTTTTGACGGCGGACGTTTTTTGGGGCCGTCGACAAACGCTCACCTCCTCACCTGATTTCACCTAGCGAGGCGTAGACCGCCAGGAGCCTCCTTCATTACCCACAATTCCCCTCATGAAATCCTAAAACGCCTGGAAGCCTGAACAGCCAGGGCTCCGAGGGCCCAGAGAGGGCCGGGCAGAGGGAGGGCGAGAGAGAGAGAGAGAGGGAGTGTGTGGCAGCGGGGAGGGGATGAGGGGTGAGGAGGTATAGAGGAGGGGGAGTGGGGCAGTCGACGTAGAGGAGGAGGAGGAACAGGGAGGCGCTGGCCGCTCAACAGTAGCATTCTTTCACACATAGCTGGAAGTAATCAGCGATCGGGGCCAGAGAGAAACTCAGAGCTCGGAGCTGTTTGCTTTGGCCGCGCCTCCCATCTTCCTTCTCTCTCTCTCTCCCTCCCTCCACCTCTCCCATCTTCCCTCTCTCTCTCTCTCTCTCTCCCTCCACCTCTCCCATCTTCCCTTTCTCTCTCTCTCTCCCTCCCTCCACCTTTCCCATCTTCCCTCTCTCTCTCTCTCTCCCTCCACCTCTCCCATCTTCCCTCTCTCTCTCTCTCCCTCCACCTCTCCCATCTTCCTTCTCTCTCTCTCTCTCTCTTCCTCCCTCCACCTCTCCCATCTTCCTTCTCCCTCTCTCTCTCTCCCTCCACCTCTCCCATCTTCTCTCTCTCTCTCTCTCTCTCTCCACCTCTCCCATCTTCCCTCTCTCTCTCTCCCTCCCTCCACCTCTCCCATCTTCCTTCTCTCTCTTCCTCCCTCCACCTCTCCCATCTTCCTTCTCCCTCTCTCTCTCCCTCCCTCCACCTCTCCCATCTTCCCTCTCTCCACCTCTCCCATCTTCCCTCTCTCTCTCCCTCCACCTCTCCCATCTTCTCTCTCTCTCCACCTCTCCCATCTTCCCTCTCTCTCTCCCTCCACCTCTCCCATCTTCCCTCTCTCTCCCTCCACCTCTCCCACCCCCCCCTCTCTCTCTCTCCACCTCTCACATCTTCCCTCTCTCTCTCCACCTCCAATCTTCTTGCTCCCTCTCTCTCTCTCTCCCTCCACCTCTCCCATCTTCCCTCTCTCTCTCTCTCTCTCTCTCCATCTCCACCCTCTCTCTCCCTCCACCTCTTCCACCTCCCCCCTCTCTCTCCCTCCACCTCCAATCTTCTTGCTCGCTCCCTCTCTCTCCCTCTCTCTCTCTCCCTCTCTCTCTCTCTCCGAGCGCACCCCCATCACGCACCTCCACATTCTCTCTGGCCTCCTGGCCCCGCCAAACCACTGAGAATGATCTCAACATGGTTGCATAATCCGGGTTCACCTGATACTCACGTTTCCACCCTCTCATGGGAGAAGAGGGGGGGGGGGGAGAAAGAGCGAGAGATAGAGAGCTAGGGGAAGAGAGGGGAGGAGGGGGAGAAAGAGTGAGAGATATAGAGCTAGGGGAAGAGACGACTGACAAATGAACATTGCACACGATTTGTTGGGTGATCATTAGCTTTCTCATATAACCCAGTGGTGTTTGGCAGATATCTTCCACCCCCGGTTTGGGCATTCAGTCTTCCTGCAGTATAGATGAGAACCAGGAGAGCGTGTCGATTCAGAGAGACCTTCACCAGCGTTGGTTGAGCGGTGTTAGGGATGAGCCAGATGCTGGAGGTTAATGCTTCCTAAATGGTGGTGTTGAGGGCAGGATGTTGCATAAGTCTGAACCCCCCGCCCCTCCACCCCCCGGGGCTGGATCGAAACGGCGTTATTGGCACCATAAAAAACAGCCGCAAAGCTGCCAAAGCATTTTGGACATACAGTTTATACGTTGGACCGAGAGCATGGATGTGAGGTAATAAACGTGTTCTCGTGCGTGGCCTTCGCGGCACTACATTCTTCAGCTGCTTCATCTTGGCCGCCGCGTCGTGTATTATTACCCTATGTGATGTAGCGTACGTGCTGCCAGGAGGGAGCTGGGTTCGCTCAAACAAGTGCACACCTACACTCGCACAGTTATCGCAGCACCACTAAACCCCTGCTATCCTTTCATATCAGGCCGAGCGTGGAGAGACTCCCGAACCTCCTTCACCTATCTCCTTTCCCCTGCCTCCCCCCTAGCCGCTATCTCGAGTGCCCTCTCAGGGGCGTGCGGTCCGGTTAATTAGGACGGAGGGAGACCGCGCTGTTGAGGAATGCGAGCGCCCCGTGCGGCGCCGATATCAAAGCCGCCCGAGGTGCAGGAAGGACCTGCTACGCGCTGACATCTTGCAGCCGGTGCTCCGTCAATAAAGGTTTCTCCCCGGCCCCTGAGAGAGACCGCCATGTTGACAGACTGTGCTTAGCTTACTTACAGGGGCCCTTCAAGAGACCTCAATCACCGTCGTAGCGCTCATTATTTTTGGCACCCCGGCGCGGCTAACTCGGCCTGAATCTTCCTGTGTTGTGACCCTGAGTGAAGCCCGGCGCTCTGACCGACTCTGGCCCGACGGAGCCGGGAGCCCGGAGAGGAGGAGGAGGAGGAATCGCTAACCGCTTCCTTTCAATAACCATTAATGAAGCGCAGTCCTTTACAGGGCAGAGCTTCTGAGCAAACACAGCAGACCTCCAGACACATGTTCAACACATTTCCAGCAAAAACGATAATGGTGCATAAAAGAAAGAAAGAAAAAAAACAGAGAGAGAGAGAAGAGCTGCTTTTCCACCTCAGCCAATGAGGTGGTGCCAAACCGGACCCGAATATAACAATTCCTACTCGCTGTGGAGAGGCGTCCGTGTGTGCACACCTCTGGTGTTCGCCCATGGGGGGGTGGGGGGGGGGGGGGGAGTGGAACCAGGTGTCCCGGTCCATAACGGCACCACAGAACTACAGTTAGAACACTGCTACAGGGGTCCGGACCTCAGCTGACACTGAAGGAGTGGGTTTTAGCTGGTGTGACCCAGTCTTGCTGTGTTTCAGAGGGAACCACACAACCTCGGAGGCCCAAATAAGGAAAAGACGTTTATTCATGAAAAGTTCATCAGTAAATGTACAGGGTCCTCTCAAGGGGGAGAGTAGAGTCAGTGTATTGTGGTGGTTGAGGGCGGGGTGGGGTGGGGGGGTGGGGGTCGGTCAGGGACCGCTGGGGTCCACTGGCAGCCTGGTGTGGATCCAGGACCGGAGCAGCTCCATCTCGGCCCGGGCCAGCTGGTGGTGAAGCCCGTGGAGGGAGTGGAAGGCGACGGCCATGCCTGCCGTCCTCAGCAGTGCCGCCGTGTCCTCGCCCCACCGGTGCAGCACCAGGTCGTCGGCCGTCCCGTGGCACTGGAACATCTCCGGGACGCGGGTCCCTGTCCGCGTCTTCTCCTCCACCGCCTACGGGAGAGAGAGAGACGAGCCAGAGCTCACGGACGACACTCCAGACCTGCTACTTTCACTCCCGACTGAGGAGATCCAGGCCGCCCGGCTGGCAGCCTCGCCCGCTGGCAAACCTCTCGTTGTTTACGGACGGTTTAATGAGAGCACGGGCGGATCCTCGCTGACCTGATAGACGACCGAGTCTTTGTTGAGGAAGCTGGACAGCGCGAAGACCCCCGCCACCTCGGGATGATGTCGGCACGCCAGGTGGAGAGCCATGGCCCCGCCCATCGAGAACCCACCTGCGGTGAAAGACGAGGAGGAAAAACATCTCGTTACTGGAGAGCTTCAGCATGTACATCCACGCGCTATCTATATTTCATATAACTGCAGTTCGGCGTGGTTACACAAAAGTCGAGTGACTTTGCTTTAATCCAAAATGTTTGGAAACGGTGTAGGAAAATCTTGTTCTCTATGGTGAGTAAAGATAAGTCAGTGTAGTGCCTAAGAAATAAGAGTAATCTCCGCGTGAGCACCAGTAGCTTATGCGTGGCAGTTTAAGCTGTTTGAAATGGAAAGTGCTGTGTCTCGAGTGAAATAAGAAAACACTGGAAATGAATAGGACTCCTTACTTCCCCATCATCAGCGCTTTAGCTCCTCTGGACCCCCTCCACCCCCACTGTTCCCAAGCCCCGTCCTTAATCTCACATATCTGGGCACATCTGGGCACCCTGTGTGTGTGTACATCTGGGAAAGTGTGCAAGTACCCATCATCCTGTCAGAGGTGGCAGGAGAGGGAGAGAGGGAGGGAGGAGAGGGAGAGAGGGAGGGAGGAGGGAGAGAGAGGGAGGGAGGAGAGGGAGAGAGGGGAGGAGGAGAAGGAGGGAAAGAGGAGGGAGAGAGAGGGGAGGAGGAGAGGGAGGGAAGGAGAGGGAGAGAGGGAAGGAGGAGAGAGAGAGGGAAGGAGGAGAGGGAGAGGGAGAGAGAGAGGGGAGGAGGAGAGGGAGAGAGAGGGAAGGAGGAGAGGGAGAGAGGGAAGGAGGAGAGGGAGAGAGGGGAGGAGGAGAGGGAGAGAGAGGAGAGGGAGAGAGAGAGAGAGAGAGGAGAGGGAGAGAGAGAGAGGGGAAGGAGGAGAGGGAGAGAGAGAGGGGAAGGAGAAGAGGGAGAGAGGGGAGGAGGAGAGGGAGAGAGGGGAGGAGGAGCGGGAGGGAAGGAGAGGGAGAGAGGGAAGGAGGAGAGGGAGAGAGAGGGAAGGAGGAGAGGGAGAGAGGGAAGGAGGAGAGGGAGAGAGAGGGGAGGAGGAGAGGGAGAGAGGGGAGGAGGAGAGGGAGAGAGGGAAGGAGGAGAGGGAGAGAGAGGGGAGGAGGAGAGGGAGAGAGAGGAGAGGGAGAGAGAGAGAGGGGAAGGAGGAGGGAGAGGGAAGGAGGAGAGGGAGAGAGAGGGAAGGAGGAGGGAGAGAGGGGAGGAGGAGAGGGAGAGAGAGGAGGAGGAGAGGGAGAGAGGGAAGGAGGAGGGAGAGAGGGAGGGAGGAGAGGGAGAGAGGGGAGGAGGAGAGAGAGAGAGAGGGAAGGAGGAGGGAGAGAGGGGAGTTCACACGCTTGGTCCCGATGAGTCAAAAAACAAGACCGACATCCGTGGGACGTTCCTCCTCTCTCAGTCTTCATCGGCATCCATCCCATTATGTCCCTCCGGTCTGACATCCATGCTCCAATCCACAGACTTGTTTATTTTCAATGCTGACAAAACGGTGCGCGTGTGTGTGCGCGCGTGTGTGTGTGTGTGTGTGTGAGAGCCATTGCGTTTTAACTCACGAGTGTGCGCGCAGACCGTACGTGTGATACCTCCTCCGCAGAGAGTTCCCTGCGGATCAGCGCCTCCAGCGAGCGAAACACATCAACACGCAGGCCCGCCACCGGCCTCCTCCAAAAACCCTTTTCCATGGAAAGTTCTGCCGCTTGTCAGTCCGTCAGCCCTGGAAGTGGAGTCCGGGTCCACGGCCCGGCGTCCTCCGGCGTGCCGAGTGACTCCAATGAGTATTTATAGTTAATGACAAAATGTTATGATTTAGGAAGATAATATTTCAGCAGTCTCCCAGGAGCATGTGTTTTTTGAATCACTTTCTCTGGAGCCGAGTTCAGGGGCTTTTCTGGCCTTCCACACCGAGCCTTTCACACAAACCTTCTCTTTTTTTCGTAACTATTTTTGTATATTTATATATTTCAGGGCTTGTAGGTTAACCCTTTCCCCTCTGTTCACAGCGGTTTCCCCTTTCATGCACGGCTATCATCCCTTCTCTTAGAGACATTAAAACTCGCGATGGCCCCACACGCGTTTCCTGTGGGAACTCTTACCTATAGGCTATACCATAATGTTTACAGCACTTCATCCTCTGCCGTTCCATTTCATTGTTATTTATATGAGAACTTGATAACCACAATATTTGAGGAAAGGGCTTTACGGAACCTGAGAGTCCTCCAGAAATACTTTTGGGTTCATAACTGGCAGCGTATGAAAGGACATGGAAACTGGAGAACTAGCATTCTTCATTTTATATCCTGACACCGGGAGTCGAGAACACCAAGGCTAAGATGGACCGAAGTGTGTGTGTGTGCGCGCGTGTGTGTGTAAGTGAGTGAATGTGTTGTGGGGGAGGGAGAGAGGATGAGAACAAGAAGAAAGATGACGCCAAGAAGAAGCCAAGGATGAAGCCAGAGCAGAGAGAGATACAGAAAGAGAGAGAAAAAGTTGAAGTTGAGGATTGAGAATAGGGGAAGAGGGACCATAAAAGAAGCCAAAGGGTGTGTGGGGGGGGGGGGTGGAGAGAGAGGAAGTCAAGAGGAGGACAAGAACGGGAAAGAGAGCCAAAATGGCGTGGAGGCCATCTACCAGACAGGATCCAGCAGTCGTGAGTAGCTGCTGTGACTTGAGAGGGACAAGAAGGACGCTCCTACCGATGATCATCCTGTGTTTGGGCACGCCGGCCCTGACCTCATCCTGGATGACAGCCCCCAGGGAGGCGCACATGGCGTCCACGGACTCCAGGTGCTCTGGACAGTCCCGCGAGATCTTGTGGCGGTTAAACCACACATGTGACAGGGCCCCACGCATAGGAGTGTAGGGCCTGGGAGGGAGTAAAGGTCAGAGGTTAAAAGTTAATTTGGAAGTGGACTGTTTTTGTAAGCTTGTTTAATTCTGTGTAAGGTGCGGGAGGATTTCTCCTACCTGGCTGGAGCTGTGGGATAGATGACTCTGATGTGGGGGAAGGCCAAGTCTGGCACTGAGACGTCCCGAACCCAAGCCCTCAGCCCCTGACCTGTATCTCCTACAGACAACCCCCAGGTCAGTGACCAAAGAAAATGTTAATACTGGTATGGATGGATCATGATGCAGATGTAATGCAGTAGCTTGCATAGAGAACCCCAAGTCACTTCACAGATGAAAACAAATTTGAAAAAATGTGTTTATTTACAGGACGATACACTACTTTTCATTCAAATAACTATTAGCTGCATTGTGTTCTATCCGTCTGCCCATTTCAGTCCTTCTCCAACGATAAGCTAGAGCCGTTTAAGGACTAGCCTACTATATTACAGCCTACAGCTCAATTTTATTTACTCCATGTTCGCATACCATTGCCATCTCTAAAATCTACCACAATTTGATTTTCAAAAGCATTTAGGTCCAGTCGAGCAGCCTGCTGTAAGCAGTCCTGTGTTTTGTAGCGTGGATCTGACAAAGCCTACAAAGCGTGAGTCTACCTTTTAAATACAATATCCCTAGCCACGAATGGGTATAGTCTACTGTCAATTCAAAAGTAACCACCTGAGCCGTGCAAGAAGATTATTGATGCGGAATGTTTCCCAGTTGGAGCGACTGCACACTTCTGAAGTTTCTGCACGGCAGCCATGGCTTTAAAGTGACTGTACCAGTTCTGAGCTCTAACGCGAGAGTCGGATTACCACGAGAAGCAGTGTGATTGGATGGCGCGGCGCATAGACTCCAAGACATGGGATAGGCTCCACTTGCACAGATTTACACAATCCTGATGATGACACGATCAATTTATGCTGCATAGGCCGCTGCTTCAACCGTCAGCTTCCCCAAAGTCATGGGCGGACTGGGACAGAAATTAAGCCCTGGCATTTTAGCAACACTTTAACAACTAAAAGATGGACTGTCCATCTGGCATTTGCCAAAGAGAATTACCAGAAGGCCAGTCAGCGCCAAAACTCTCCAAGTCATTTGTTCAAGTAATTCAATTTTTCCAATAGACTGGGCTAATGACGATAGGATGAAGTTGTGCAATTATGAACTTCCCAAAAATGAGCAAATATACCCAGCTGGCACAGGGGAAATAAAAAATGCACTTATGTGCCCAAAAGTCCTGTGGCCAAAGTTTGGTCCAGTGTTTCAGCACGCTTTATCATGTGTGCTGTGATTTAGTGGAATGTCTGCAAGTCAGTTAAAACATTCTAATAGGTCTTATCTTCTATAAACATAGCCATCTTTTACTCAGATTCTGGTCATTTTCACTTGCCTTCCACTTGCAGGACCACACATCATGTGTCCTTGACCCCCTGATAGGCTAATGCATATGGGATGAAGGAGAGCGGTCTATGCCAAAAACAACACATTAAATATCTCCCCCTCCAATGTGTGTGGTATTCTAGAAGAGGTCACACATTTACAAACATCAATAACCTCTAGCAATTAGAAAAACATTATACATCTACTCATGGACTGCCTGTTTGGCTCTAACAAATACAATAGAATGAATCAGATATCTTTAGAGACATCCTGAGTCACATGTTTATTGTGGGTCTCTGTGTTGCCAACATTTGTATGCAGACTAATCATAAAAAAAAGAGTACATCCACAGAGCTTTTAGAAAGGTGGGGAATAAAAGTATTGCTTCCCCTCAAAAATAAATACATTTATTTGTAATTTTTTTGACAGGTCCGAAATTAATGTTGTGTTTATCCGTCTGAGATGTCTGAGATTTTCTGGTTCTCACCTCCACCCAGTTGTTGTTAATGATTCGTCGGATGTCCCAGGCTGTCATTTACTAGACCTCTTCTATTCTTCTGGTGGATGGTCCTAATGGGTCCACTATTTTTGTTTATATGTTTTTCCATTTAGCTGTATCATGATGTATTGAATTATTGTCTGTTAATGGATTGTTGTACTAGTATCAGTTTTGGACTTATATTATGCTAGCACACTGCATCAACTGTGTCCCTGTACTGGTATGTAGCCTATATCCGGCAGACCATGGTCCAGTTTCTCTCATTACAGGACACACCCTAGACAGGTGCAGCTCATCCAGTGATTGCACACCTGTGTATATAAGACCACAAGTTCGTGTTTGCCATATCCCGATGAAGGCTCACGCCGAAACGTTGATATATAACTTCTCTAATTAAATTGCTTGCATCGGACCTGCCAGAATGTGCGGTGTCTCCTCTCTTCCAATCTCACCTCCAGCCACCACGGAGCATCAGGACGTCTCCTCTCTTCCAATCTCACCTCCACCCACCACGGAGCATCAGGACGTCTCCTCTCTTCCAATCTCACCTCCACCCACCACGGAGCATCAGGACGGCGAGAGAGTTGGGGGGGTTCACAGCAGCTTCTTCCCTGACGCTGTTCGCAAGCTCATCAGCCAACAGTTGCAGTAGACTGACCCTGAAGAAACCTCCTGGACAGATACCCCCCCCACGACCTCCCAGCCATCGAACTCCCCACTATCTCGCCCCGCCACTCTCCTGCCTGGACAGTTACTTAGAAACCATTACATTTTGCAGCAGATCCAAAGCACGGGTCGGGTCCACGGGCCGCCCAAACACAGCCAGATTGGCCATACACTTCTATTCATTTTTTGACCATAATTATGCAAAAACTACCAAACCGATTTTTATGAAACTCAGTGGAGGTGTGCATCATGGGCCACCTTAGAACCCATTACATTTTCGAGCAAATTCGAATCACAGGCCGGATCCACAAATGAAAACAAAACTTTGAAACAATTCTCAAGCCAGCTACCTGTGTGAGGGTATTAGAGACACAGGGTTTAGACTGGGGTGTGTGGGGGCCTGAGCCTGGAGTGCACCGAACTGCCCCCCGCCGGCTGTGACCCGAGGGGGGCGCCACAGATCCGGTCAAATGCAGCCACCCCTTCACCTCCAGTCATTTTTACCTCCGCCCCAGTGAATCACGAGCCGCCCAAACACGCCCATTCACCTTCATTCAATTTTTGGACTAAGATTTCACAAAAACTACCAGACTGCTTTTCATGAAACTCGGTGGAGGGGTGTAACATGGAGCAATTTAGAACCCATTCAATGTTGCCGTGAACAGAACCACAAAATGCATTCAGGGGCGGAGGTCTGTGCTCTCTGGCACCATTTCTAGTATGTTAATAATACAGGGTTTATTAACCTTAATAAGGCACTGTTCTCACTTTAGATCAGGTACCTGAAAAATACATAGTAGTTTAGTTTAGTTTAGTTTATTTAAATCAGGACAGTGCATATTGATGAACGTGTACAAAACATGTAAATATGCCAGATTGTAGCCTGGAGGCTAGTTTCCATCTGGAGTCCATTAGGCAGGTTGATGTTACAAACAAAGTTACAAGAGGTACATATATAAAACACAGACACAGTACAATAAATAGAACATGGAAAAATGGCATGCAGTTAGAAGTGTACGCATTTTTGGTTGGCTCTAAGCCACACCTTTAGATGCCCCTTAAAGGTGGCAAGAGTGGGGCAATCCCTTATGATTAAGGGGAGGCAGTTCCAGATTGCGGACCCCTTATAAGATAAAACATTTTGACTGAAAGAGGTAATCACACAGTCCCTATTTGAGTTAGGTTGGTGGTGGATCTGTATTTGATAAACTCATTCAAAGGGGGTGGCGCTAGACCATGAAGCACTTTGTAGATCAGGCACACAGAGGAGAAGTAACTGAAATTTTCAAAGCTTAGCATGTTGTATTTTGCTAAAATGTTGCAGTGGTGATAAGTAAAAGGTTTTCTGTCCAGAATCAGAAGCTAGTACCGAGTATAATTAGTGCATTATTAATGGCTTATAAGAATGTATAAGACACTAATAAGGCGTTTATAAATGTTATTAAGCAGTTTAAAAAACTGTTAACACGTTTCTTATAAATGTCTTAACACATTGATGTTAATAAGCGTATCATAAGGACCTTATTATCTATTAGCTAATGCTTAGTAAGAGGACCTTCATAGAAAGTCTTACCAGGCTTGGTTTCGGGCCTGTGTTTGTTATGACACAATGGTAATTAATTCCTGTGATTCATACTGCGGACTGATAAGTCAGCTCCCATCTCAACCCACATTCCGCTCCAGAGCTGACGAGTATCTCTTGCGAGTATCTCTTGCGCTGTATCGTCAGTCGTTGTGGTCGTGCGTCTCTCTCCAGATATCCATGCCCAGGTCTGCACTCACTCACTCACTCGTTATCACACACCATATTGTTATCAGGCTGTAACCCAGACATAAAACAAGTCGTGAACTTGCTTGCGGTAAACACAATGATAAAGGTCAGATTTCTAAACAGAACTGAAAGATCAGATAGTTCCATCTTATCTGAGCTTGTGGGTGGATAAGAGAGAGAGAGAGAGAGAGAGAGAGGGAGAGGGAGAGGGAGAGGGAGAGAGAGAGAGGGAGAGAGAGAGAGAGAGAGAGAGAGAGAGGGAGAGAGAGAGAAAGAGAGAGAAGTGTGGGTGGTGGGAGTGAGTGGGCTAGTGATTTACAGTGGGATCCGGGGAACAGGAGGACAGCGCAGAGGCCCTGGTGTCTGCGTCTCCCCAGAGCCGGTTGTTCTAACACAGTAAACAATGTAGCTCTGGTGACCCACAGACAGTAGCTATGGAAGACATAAATCAACCAGTGATTCTTTCAACAACTTACACTAAGTCAGAACTAAACATACCACACCACCACCACATGGTCTTGCCACACACACACATACACACGCACGCACACACACTCACACATTTCTCATGGCTAGAGAGAGCTGATCTGTCTTCATTTAGGGACAAGAATCCCACAGAGCTTTAAGCCAAATGCTGTCCACTCTGCCTAGCGTTTTTTTTCAAACTAAGAGAAAAATGGGAGACATTGAGACACACTGTAGAGGACAATCCTCGCTTCTGTTAATTCCTACTTCTGGTTTTATCATATTGGAAAGTTTGACTGGGGAGTTAGAGAACTTTGACCGCAACGATTTTTCACCCTGCTGTTTTTCTTCTGTTTTTCTTTTTATCTTTTTTCTTTTTTTTTTTCTCTTCCTGTAAATGTGAGCTCACGGGTGAGCCCTCAGGGGGGTTGCCGTGGCGAGGCGGTTCCCGCCCATCGATCAGTGTTGATGAAAGGATCAGCGCACTCAGGTTCGGCTCAGCGATGATTTAGACAACTCGTCACCCCTCCCCCCCCTCCCTCCCTCTCCCCCTCAGCAAGCTTAGAGGCCTCTCTGTGAATCAAGGTCCTTGGTGGGTCAGCTTAGGGAGGGCTCTCCTTTGTAGTGGGAACTCGGTGAGCCAAGGGAAACAGGCCGGTGGTGGAAACTGCTCGGCTCTGTTTGAGCCAAAGGTGTATGAGTGTGTCACGGAGTATTCTCGTCCTCTGTCTTCTCCGCGGCCCTCGTCGCGGGCCGTACTAGTCACGGATTAACCACGGTGACTCACGGGCACGGGAGCTGAACATCCCCCGCCTCGAGTCGCGAACTTCAAAGCTCTACGACTCACCCTGAAGTAAAGCGCCCGCTCGTAACACGGTCGCCTCTGCCGAGGCCTTGATCGAGGGCAGTGGGCTGACTGTTCGCTTTGGACTGTGTCCAAGGTCGGTGCCCGGAGCTGACGGAGATTATCCGGGGCTGTCTTCGGCCCTAGCGCGGCGTGTTGGGCCTGCCCGCCCGCCGCCACTAACTTGAGTGTCCTGCCTCAACCTATTACACAGCCTTGGCTGCTCTCTCCCGGTTTTTATGGCCTCACATCAAAGCCCCCTACAGCAGCCCTGCCAGAGAGGGCCACATAACTCAGCCAACATGAAAGTATGGTCGACCGTAAATTTGTACGGAGAGAAAAAAATCACAAAGTAAACACGCGGAGCCTGAACAAGCTGATTAACGGAGGAACGGTGGTACCGGTTCTGTCTGTGTTCTCCTGGAGCTGTGGCCCGGTTCCCCC
This sequence comes from Borostomias antarcticus, assembly GCF_949987555.1. Taxonomy (NCBI): domain Eukaryota; kingdom Metazoa; phylum Chordata; class Actinopteri; order Stomiiformes; family Stomiidae; genus Borostomias; species Borostomias antarcticus. Next base: position 18,340,802 of record NC_140243.1, on the reverse strand, counting down.
CCCCCGTCCCCCCCGTCTCTGTGACTGTGTTTCTTCATTATCTTCTGAGTCCATACTTCCATACCTACAGCGTTGAAAGAGGTACTGGGTTTTCAGGAATGCGCACAGGAGGCCAAGGAATATTTTGGCGATGTGATTTCATTTTTGGGGTTGACTTTGATGTGGATGGACGTATTCTCCATTCTCTCCCTTGCTGAGAAAATTAGAAGCATACATGCGGGTTCAAAGGTCAAACACCAGAGTGCGCTGTTAAAGCTTACGAAGACGTTCGAGCGAAATCGCCGTATCTAGGCTCGAAAACGGAGATTTCGAAATAAATAATCGTTTCTCCGTGCTCTCTTTAAGGCCTTGGGAGACGTAGTCATCCTATCCCCTGCTGCCTCCGTTACCCAGCAGCCCCCTGTTACCCACACTGCCTCCCTGCTGTAACACTGCTCTCTCTGTGAGAGCCTGCTGGCAATGCAGGAATCCTCTGGCTAGGATTAGCCTCTAAGCGCTGGTCCAGGGAAAGTTTCGCTCATTAGCTCATAGTGGCGGAGGTCAGATATGGGCTAGGGAAAGCTGATCCTGGACCAGCGAAACGCCGAAGGGCACGGTTTCCCCCCAGAGTGTTGGGGAAGCACCTGCTCTCGCGGGCCTCTGACTTAACCATAACACCGAGCTTCTGCAGCTCGCCGGGCCTTCAGACACGTTTCCATTACACGGGAAAATGAGGGGAAAGCTGTGTTTTCTGAGCCGTGAGCCGAGCGGTCACAGTTGCGCTCCTGCCAACTTCCAACGGTATTTTGAGAAAATAAGGGGCGAGAAGGCGAGCGTCGCCACGGCCCCTTGCACGGCACAGGCTCCACTCGGGTTGGTTTTGGACCGAGGGAGCCCTCTGGAACGGATCTCCACTCTTTGTTTTGATGGACTTGTCATGGAGAACGACTGGAAAGCAGGAATTTTAGAGAAGCATGAAAGTGAGAGAGAAATTACGGGAGACGGAGAGAGAAAGTGATGCAACACACAAGCAGTTTATTGACTCAGTTGACCCCCCCTCCCCCCCCTCCCTCCCTTCACACACACACACACACACACACACACACACACACACACACACACACACACACGTACTGTAAAAGAGCCCCTCTTTACTTCGGTTGCACACAGGACCGTTTTGAAACGAACATTTCACAACAAACTGTGACTTGCTGAATGGGGGAGAGGTTCCAAGAGGCTTTGTGATAGTATGTGAAATCCTATATCCTCCAGGAGAGGAGAGGCAGGGAGGGGGGGCAGCTCCTGATCTGATTAGCTCAGCGTCCCTCCACCCAGCCCCAGACAATTCAGTTCCCACATCGTTAGCCTGGGACGGGCCCCCTCCCAGAGGACGCCACCGCCACTAGCGGCCCTAACTCTCACCTCACTTTGAAATCGGACACGGGAAGAAAATATGAAGTTATTTGTTGCCCCTCCATTCCCCCTTGCCTCCACAACTTTTTTCCTCAACTGTGAAGAATTCAGACCAAAATAGAGATATTTTATTGCATGGGGGTGAGTTTCCAATGTGCTGTATAACCCTTGCTTAACGAGGTACAGTAGTCTGAAATCATTATATAATTTCAGTTTCAGCTGTTTGAACATTTGAACCCTGACACTTTATGACGCGCGTGTATTTGACACTACAGTTATTCGGCTTCATAAGACCCCGGCCATGCGATACCTCCTCAGAGACAGTCAGGCCTCGGGCTCGCTCTCGGTTAAAGACCCTGCCTGAAAGAGTCCGAGCCGCTCAGGTACAATAGCCCCGGCCGGGTGACCCCTCGACTATCGCTTTCATCCCCGTCAGCGCAGCTGCCGACAGGTGGTGGAGATTTCTCGGATGACTCGGGGGGGGGGGGGGGGGCCTCGGCCGGACCGCCGGCTTCGCCGGGGATCTGCTAGTGTCCGCTCCGGGGGGCTTCTATTCCTGTCGCCGCGGAGACAGCGGATGATGCTAAGTGAGGCTGGGAATCTGCCAGCTGGGATATAAGAAAGACCAGACCCTGACGATAACCCCCCCCCCCAACCCCTCCCCTGAAACAAGATATTTCGAGAGAGAAAGATAAGGGGTATAAAGAGAGAGAGAGAGCGGAAGAGAGCGAGACACAGGGAGAGGGGGAGAGAGAGAGAGAGAGAGAGAGAGAGAGAGAGTGCAGGGGGGGCGGACGAGCATAAGAACTTGCGGTCTCGGGTTACGGAGGGCTCACATCCAGCACTGACTGGCTTCCACTGACAGGTGACAAGGCTCTCCCCGGAGACAGGCACAGAATCCCAAACACTCGGGTCTAAAGAACACAGGACGTGATCCGGTGGGGGGGGGGGGTTAGTCGGGTGAACCGTGGAGGTGAGGCGTGGGGCAGTTAGGACCATTAATCTCCCTTCCCCTGACCGCTGGCTTGTCCTGGGTGGGTGGGAAGGGGGTTACTGGGCTGTTTGGGAGTTCAGCTTACTGGTGGAGGTCGAGCGGTTTGAAGGTGAGGGGTCATAAATCTAAGTTATCAACGCGGCCGTGACATATGAGGTCTCTTGAGACCACCGCCCCCTCCACTCCGACCCATTAGCCCCTCTCAGCTGTGTTCAGGATGGCGTTGGCACACTCCCACACAGTGGAAAGTGAAAGGTTGAAGGGTCAGGGGCCTTGTTAGTGGTGAGAGGGGCAGGGAGGGGGCGGATAGGGGGCAGAGTGCTGCTTTGTATCCCTTCAGAATCATCGCTTCTCTGTGCTCTCTCAAACGCAAAGCCCACTGCTGTGTTTATATAAATGTCTGGAAATGGAGTTTGGTAAAACATATATATTTCTATATAATATATACCCAGTTGGGGCGGCTGTATAGCTCAGGAGGTAGAGCGGGTGGTCCAATGATCGTAGGGTCGGAGGTTCGAATCCCGGCTGCAAGACACTGAACCCCGAATTGCTAGCACCTTGCATGGCATTGGTGTGTGAATGGGTGAATGAGAGGCCTCCATTGTAAAGCACTTTGGATTAAAGTGCTACATAAGTGCAGTCCATTTACAATTTACCAGTTATGTAACGATTCAGAAAAAAAAGAAGCAAAAAAATAATAATTTGCCACACTTGCGTGTCGCGGAGCTGCCAGATATTCTCGACGCAAATAAAGTTCTGTTTGCTACTATGGCAACTCTCCGTGCCATAGCAACCTGGAAGAATCCCACCAATTGCATTGGGGCGTGTTTCCGAGTGGAGTATTTCAGTAGTTCAAGGTAAACATGTGCGGGGTGAGCTCACCTCCAGGAGCCGTCTCTCAGAGAGACTGTGACAGATGGATCTCATGACACTACACTCTAAAAAGTAATTCAGTTGCCTTGTAAATATAACCATTTAGAAAATGTATATTAGCTTAATAAAATCTCTAATTATCACGTATGAGATTGTTTTAATTGCAGATGCCAAAATAAATGAGTAAAAATCCAACTGTTAATTTTGTGTAAAGTGTATCTATTGTTTTATTTAATTTCATGAGAATAAATTAGTTTTCGATAAACTGGTAATATTTTTAAAATATGCTCAATAACTGTGGGTGGGTTTCCATCATAATATTTGAGAATATTTGAGTTATACAGATGACTTTAACTAAACAGAATTATTACTGATTTCAACTCAATATCTTTAGTCTTTTGTGAAGACCCACCCATTAGACACAGTTACCTGCCTCTGATTGGCTAGAGACACTGAACTTTGACGTCAGGCGCATTTTACAAATCCAAGCGCAAACGGAGGACACGGAAAAGACGAGCAGCGAACCTTTCCAGCCATTTCATCAAAAAGAGCAGCAGCAGTCTTGGTAAGTAGACATCCAACAAATGTTAATTAAATATTGAATGTGTCTTCATATTCTACTTGTTTAGTTGGACGTGACACTAGCCATGTTTCACATGATGCTCGTCTGTTTCAAGGCGGGAGGGCAGAGTAAAACTAACCCCCCGAAAAAAAAGACTTTACCCGTTTCAACCATTTACAACAGAACACGCTGTGTATTATGACATTCATTGCCTACACATAACTGTAGGCATTTGACGGTTATATGACCGTGATTTTAAAAATTCAAAATGTGATTAGGTGAAAGGTCCGCATATGAAAATAGTGTAAATCATCCAGTCGCATTTCGCTCCGCGAAGGGTCTATTTTCTTCCGCGGTGCTTTTTCTCCTCAAGCAGCCATTATGCATATAGGGGCTTCCCAATGCCACTATATGTGGTGCATGTCTGCGAAATGTTTGACGCGTGCCGATTTGCCAGCGGCAATAACAACTGTCCAGAGCGTTACCTTTGCTTTTTGATAGATGTCCATTTATTCCTTATAGGTGACAGTAGCATCCCGGTAACATCATATAATTAGTTAGGCAGCCTAACACAAGTTACTGCTCAACCCATCTGGCTCCGTGGCCACGGTCAAAAACTGTATGTTTCCCCCGGCATGCACACCTGTCCCAATCACCCCCGTGGTACTCATAGAATCCCCTCAGGGGTAACTGCCCCCCATTGGCCCAAATGTGCATTACTCCACAAATAACACACACACATAACAAATATGGCTCTTACAATGCATCCACCATTGCATTGTCTGCTGCATTTTCATGAACAAAGTTCCTTCAATAAATCTTCACTGTAATATTTTGAACTGGGCTATGGTTATTCTCCTTGAGGAGGATTGAAATTAAATTAAAATATTGTGTAAATGAACCAGTCGCATTTTGCTCCGCGAAGGGTCTATTTTCTTCCGCGGTGCTTTTCTCAAGCAGCCATTAGGCATTCACCATTGCATTGTCTGCTGCATTTTCATGAACAAAGTCCCTTCAATAAATTTTCACGGTGATATTTTGAACTGGGCTATGGTTATTATCCTTGGGGAGGATTGACATGTTGAGTCATTTAGATTTTTAAGTAGATTTTTCATTAACTACATTTTTTATAATTAGTATGACAGATATTAGTCAACGTTTTTGAATGAAAGTAACATTAAAACAATCTGTTGGTTCCCTGTTAACACTATTGTATTTATCATCCTTTTTATTTTCTGTTTTACAGTTAATGGAATGGAGGTGTAAACTCTGCAAATCTGTGGAGTCATCAAAAGGGACACTTCTCAAACATTACAGAGTGAATCACGGTACTTTTGGGCGTGGATATTCAGTTCCTTGTCTTCATTTAAACTGTCCTTGTACATTTAAGACGTGGGGTGGCCTGCGCACACACTTGCATAGATGTCACAATTCGAAGGAAACTGAAGAGTGTGAAGTAGGGCAGTCTTTCAGATGTAAAATCTGTGACTCATTTAATTCAAATTCAAAAGACTATTTTCAACATATTAACTCCCACTTGAAGAGACATGAAACCATAGAATGTGTTTTTGATCGATGTGATTTTAAGACAAACGTATATGGGACTTATGCAACACACAAAAGTAGAAATCACAAAGGTTATTCAGTGACAGATTTTAAGACAGAATTGATTGCAAGACCTCCAGTCTGTAATGAAAATGAAACCCACTTTCCTGTGTTAGAATCAGCTGATCATGAGGACATTGATACCTTAGGGTTGGGTTGTGAAAATGATATTTCAAGTGAAATAGAGAAAAATATTGGTTCTCTCTTGCTAAAATTAGAAAGTGTGTACAATGTCTCTGGGAAATGCATCGATGACTTGGTGGAACAGCTTCAGTTTATCTGCACTACATCAACTCAGTCTGTTTCAAAGCTAGTTAGTGAAATCTTTACCAAGAATAACTGTGCTATTGATGAAGGTACTGTTAGTGAACTTGTAGACAAATTGTGTCACTCTAATCCTCTTAGCACCGCCCTTCGTCAAGGTGGTCCCCTTTCTTCCAAATTTAGGAGGGAAACGTATTTCAAGGAAACCTTCAGTTTAATTGAGCCAGTAGAATATAATTTGGATCCAGGGGACAAATCCAGTGGCAGCTTTCAGTATGTGCCTGTTCTTACATCCTTACAACAAGTGTTGAAGAATGAAGATATTCTTAAGTATGTACTGACTAAACATTCAAACAGTTCACAGTTATCATCTTTCCACGATGGTACATATTTCAAGCTAAATGAATTTCATGATAATGAAGAGTTCAGGATTTCCCTTATACTCTATATTGACGATTTCGAAATTTGCAATCCTCTAGGAACTTCAAGAAAAAAACACAAGGTCACAGCAGTGTACTGGGTACTTGCTGATGTACCATGTGAGCTGAGATCACAGCTAACTGCGATTAATTTGGCCCTTCTTTGTAATGCAAATGATGTAAAAAAGTTTCACTATGAAACGGTCCTGGAGCCTCTTTTTAAAGATCTCTCAACATTAGAGGAGGACGGCATTTTCGTTCCTCAGCTTGGTAAAAATATCAGAGGAACTGTGTTTTGCGTTTCAGCCGACAATCTTGGTGCTCATTCTTTGGGTGGACTTGTAGAAAACTTTTCAGGGCAATATATTTGTAGGTTTTGTGTTGGAGAACATTCTGACTATCAGCAAAAAGAAGTGCGTTCAGGAGCTTTTCCACCAAGAACAAAAGAGAACTATGATTTGCATGTGAATTCTGTAAAGGAAAATCCTGCTCTGGTTCACTATTGTGGTGTAAAGAAAAGTTGTCCCATAACTGAGAAATTAAGTCATTTCCATTTTGTAACAGGTTACCCACCAGATGTTCTTCACGATCTTTTTGAAGGCATAATTCCAGTAGAATTGGCTCTTTGTCTTAATCTGTTTATCCACAAAAAGTATTTCACCTTGACAGAACTTAACACGTCCATAACTACATTTCCCTACAAATGGACTGATAAAACAGATCAACCCCAACCTATCCCGACAAATTTGGCCTCTCGCAAAAGTATTGGAGGGAATGCCCATGAAAATTGGGCATTGTTAAGACTATTACCATTCATCATTGGCTCAAAGATACCACAGGGTGATCCAGCATGGCAAGTTCTCATGAGTTTAAAAGGTATTACTGAGCTTGTAGTATCACCTAAATTTACTGAGGAAAGTATAAACTATCTAGACGCTCTCATATCAGAACATCGTCACAGGCTGTTAGAAGTTTTCCCTGAGAAAAAACTGCTTCCAAAGCACCATTTTGTGGAGCATTACCCAGAGCTGATAAGAGGGTTTGGTCCTTTAGTTAGCCTGTGGACTATGCGCTTTGAGGCTAAACATAGTTTTTTTAAGAAGGTTGTGAGGAACACATACAGCTTCAGAAATGTATTGCTGTCACTTGCCTCAAAGCATCAAAGGATGATGGCATACTATTCACAAGAAAATGCTTTCAAATCTGCAACAAGTGTCACTAAAATATCTTCTGTTCCATTAGAAATCCTTGATTTGGGAATACAGCAGGCTTTCAAGAACATTTATCCAGCACAAACCTCTGTGAACTTGAGCAATGCTGTGATACACCATGGCACTAAATATGCTGCTGGAATGGTTTTGCCATATGGGTCAACTGGTGGGCAACCTGATTTCATTCAGATTTCACAGATTGCTATTGTAGATGACAATCTCAGTTTCATTGTGAAACTATTCAAGGGCTGTTATGATGGACATTATAGGGCATATGTGTTGGAATACACTGGGAATATGACCCTTCTACAACATAGTGAACTTAGTGACACATACCCCTTGACAGCCTATTATATGGGAGGCAAACATATGGTGACATTAAAGCGTCACATTATTTGTCCACTTTAGGTTAAAGGTAAAAAAAAGACTTGACTGTTAAATGTCTCACCCTTCCCTTTAATGCAGGTTGTTTTTTTTCTGTTTTGCTTAGATGTCTTTGGTTGCCTTGAAAGTTATCATAGATCACCGGAGTGAGAAGCTTCCACTCCCATCAGGAATACCCAGCACTGTAGAGGAGTTACAAAAGACTGTCAAGGACACGTTTGGACTCGCTGAGACTTTCAGTCTTGAGTACTTGGATGCAGACTTCGGTGATTTCTTTGCACTCCATTCTACCGACCAGATTAAAGACAGGGGGACAATCAAAGTTGTAACTATTCCATCAATAGTGCTTAACTTGATCCCTACAGACAATCAGATGGGTGCAAGCAATATGCGTGAATTCAATCCTCCAGATAACCAGACGGATTCAAGCAGCTACTTGGATTTGAATTCGAGTTCTATTTCTGCTAGTGATTGTTCCTCAGGATCGTCAGACACCATAATACTTTCCCCAGGAAGCCCTAGAGAATTATGGCCAAAGGAAGTTTGCATTCCACCTTTCTCTGTGGCAACAGAAGCGTTACTGATGAATGCCAATGAAGAATACTTAAAAAATGGCACTCTACTCAACAAACCACAGATCGAGTTTGAAATCAGGGAAAGATTAGCAGACTACATGTTCAGCTTCACACCCTACCCATCAGGCCTCCAGGTTGGTCAGGTTGCAGAGGCGTTAGTCAAAAAGCACCCGTGTCTCTCAGATCACAGTCGTAATGGCTGGATTAATTGGCAGTATAGTCTTAAGAACAAGATGCTAAATTACAGGAAAAAGCTCAGTGCTCTTGGATTTTCTGAGGTTACCTGCAACTCTCTTAAGAACAAGAGACCGGGTGACAGGGCATCTGCAAAGAATGTAAAGAAAGCACGCAAAGGAGAAGTTATGTATCTCCCAAACTATCCTGCTGGAGCCACTAAAGAACAACAAGAGCTGTACCGACAGCAACTGATCGACGAGTCAAAGAAGACAAACAGCACAAACATCAAGGACTTAATGTGTCTAACCTTTGCACATAGAAGACAAGATATCATCACTCAGCAGATGAGCATCAAAGATGTCAAGGAGAGATGGCCTGCCTTGTTTGATGTTTCACAAGTGAGTAAATTGGATTCTTGTAGTGGTCAACATAAATGAGACACATTCTGCATGTGACACATATTTACATTGTA
>NC_140243.1:18324374-18329374 GCF_949987555.1 Borostomias antarcticus | reverse complement strand
ACCAAAGTTAAATGTTAAAGTTTTATACATTAAAAATAATTGACTGTATAATTGCCTCGTGTACTCATTTTGACAAGGGTGAATGAACATTTATTTTTATAATTATTTATTTATATAATATATATATATATATATATATATATATATATATATTAAATTTATAAAATTAAAATAAATAAATATATAATACAGTTAATATTGAGTATAGGTAACACATTTGTTTTGTTAAATCATACACTCATATTCAGTCGGATCAACCAAGCATTCCCGTTGTATATACTCAATATTTTATGTGGTTTTGACTTAAGTTTTCTATTGCATATTTATGCACATCTACTCAATTTTTTTCATACCGAGTTGCTTAACATTGCTATTTAGATTTGCTTAAAGGTTTTACTTGGACTTACTCAATTTTTTAGGTTTATTTTACACAATTGCATGGCAGTCAAATTTACTCAATATGTATGAGTGTAAAAATGTTTCACCCATTTTATTGAGTAGGTAGGCGTTTTTGTTTTTAGAGTGTATGGAGCTGTGAGAACCTTATGAGCCAGGAGATGGGTAGGGGGCTTTACAGGCGGGACGTTCTCTCTTAGAAAAACATTTTGTGATGATTTAGAACTTAATATTGCATTTCTTTTCCATGGGCAGAGCAACATACAATTTCATAAAATAATGATTAGATATTGGTCCTTCCTTCTGTGAGAGACACCATCACTTCTTAAATTAAGATGTTTCGTGAGGAGTTTCGGTATCATCGAGCAGCAGAATTTGATCTAAACTTGGGGTGTACTTAGCTATGACTGGGGACAAGTTCGACAGAATTCTCCCAGAACTTAATGATACTTGATGAATGTTCCAGATGTTGCTGTTACAGGTTGGTGTGATCATATTGGAGGTTAGAAATGTTACTGCCGAGAACGTAAAAGATGTCAGGATGTCACCTTGGAGCAGCCGGTGAACCTTTAATAGCTTTCTCAGGTGAGAATCAACCGAATGAGAGGTCAAAGGTCAGTCACTGTTGTTTCTAACTAATAATGTCATTATAACACATTTATTTAACTAACTTAATCTGAAATCCTGCTATTAAATTTTAATATTAGCTCTAAACGTGTTTCCACTTAACTCAAATCCTGACCTAATCATTGGGTTTACATTGGTGGAAATCTCCTAGATATTCTTATGATTAATGGTGCTACTCTCTGGCACACAAACAACACATGCTTTTATCGCCCATATGAGAGAAACATGCTTTGGCCAGGAGAGGGAAACATTATGGTGGCAATGAATAATCTGGTGTGAACACGGCACTGACTAGAATTTCTGCTCTGTTATTTTCCATCTTTTGAGGAGTCAGAAAACGTGTAAAAGACATTCCAGCGGTGTGGAAAATGTGTGTGCTAAGCGAAGGACCAGACATTGGTTCCATTCCAGAGTCATATAGAACATGATCCTAGTGAGGTTGGGGGGGGGGGGTGGGGGGGGGGGGGGGGGGGGGGTAGGGTGTGTGTGTGTGTGGGGGGGGGGAGTGGGGGGGGGGGGGTGTAGGGTGTATGAAGGGGTCCCTAAACAACTCCACGCTTCTGCTGTGGACCGACTGTGTTCTAGTCACCCCCGGGTCGCTTTGCTATACATTTTAAACATCAGTACCGCAAAAGTAGTGTTTGTAAAGTAGTGTATTACCCTGAGAGAGCCTGCAGGGGGGTGTTGGTGGGTCAGCTTTTGGAGTGTACACTATGTGTGCGTGGGAACGCGCTGGCCTTGTGGCCTGTGGGGATTAACCATATGGCCGTCTCTCACCTGCATCAGCCAGGTGCTGTGAGGTTTTATGGCCACAGGTCAGAAGGGTCTGATTCAGCCCAGAGACCCTCTACTAGACAGGGGAGGGAGGAGGGACCTGGCCCGGTGTCCCACCCTGGTCCTTACTAGACAGGGGAGGGAGGAAGGGACCAGGAACCCAGGGGAGAGAGGAAGGGACCTGGCCCGGTGTCCCACCCTGGTGGGGAAGCCAGTGGTCTCTGATACATGTCCTCCACTCTGTTACCTCACACACCTGGGATGAGCGCAGCTACAACTTGTATTTGTTTTACCCTCTGAATGAGCTTTGGCAGAACTTTCTGCCGTTGTAGGCTACATAATGAGCATGCTTCTTCGTCTCCTGTGTGTGTGTGTGTGTGTGTGTGTGTGTGTGTGTGTGTGTGTGTGTGTGTGTGCGCGTGCGTGCGTGTGTGCGCGCAACATGTGTGCACCACAGCTACATATGTTTGAGCATGAGGTGATCTGGTGCGGAAGGCTGCGTTTGGACAGTCATGCTATCCCATAATGTGTCGATTATGCGTTGCCACGGTAGCCCAAAGGCTTGGGACTGAAATCCTGCGTGAGCCATACATGTCCAGAGCGCCGTGTCCATCCCCAGAACATCTGCGCTAGATCTGTCCGGTTCCACGTTCCAGAGTTTTAGGTTCCAGCTTCTACAGTAGGTTCCAAGTTCTAGATTTCAGGTTCTAGGTTCCAGCTTTGAGGTTCCATCCAGTTTCCCTCGCTTTGGCATGGATACAGTTGAGGTTTTCTCATTCTATGCTCTGTTTCCTGCACGGCCGTAGAGGTTAGAGGTTCTGTTGAATCAAGGGAACCGGCGAGCCGGTACCCGTTGCTGAAACTATCATGCCTCAGCTATTCCCTCTGAGAAGACTTCGCTGATGTGATGATGTGAATTTTGAACAGCATGGGACACATCTCTCATTATGAGTCATAATGACCTCACACCCCCCTCCCTCACCTGTTACATCACTTCCTACAGTATATGTTCCCACCAGGACAGAGGTCTTTGCCCCCCCCCCCTCTCTCTTCTGGCCTGGGGTGCGTTGTCTGCTCATCCCCCTTCCTCTGTCCGACCCTCAAATATTTCCCCATCTCCTGTTATTAGCTCATCCCCCCCAAGACAGGTCCATGAATTGCAGCACAGAGCAGCTACTCAGGCCAACAAGCTAGAGGAATGTTGGATTGTTTGTTACGAGGTTGTGAAAATGCTCCCCTTAAGTATATTGGGGGAAAACTCACAACATAACACTTTCGATGCTGCTTAAAGGGGAAGGCAGTCGAAACCGGCGCTGCCTCCACAGGCGAAATCCTACTGTAGCTCTTAAAGCACTCCCCCAGGCTCGGCGTCACGCTCAGTATGGCTGCAAGTAATGTTCACGGAGCAGGTAACGCCGAGTCCCCCAAGCTATAAACTGTATCATGTCAACCATTCACATCCTGTGTTTATTTTCCCGGAGCGTATTTAACCGTGCACGGTGGAGGCTGCGCTCCTGGCGCTGTCATGCTCAGATGAGAAGCTCCCTCCTCCTCCCAATCACTCCATCTTGTTTACCTCTCCACTCCCAGGATGGAGAGAACAACGGTCCATTCTTCTGTGTCGCAGGAGAGAGAGAGGAAGGAGCCCTTAGAGACAGGTAGATATGTGGTATTATGACAGGCCGCGGAGACGGTGGCTCTGCCATGGTTAGAATACGATGCTGGCTGTTGCAACAGTGCCCCCCCAACCCCCCCCCAAACCACCACCCATCCCCCCTGTAGCCTTCACTGCACGAACATTATCTGCAATCACTGCCTCCATCTGGGAGTCCATTGTGAAAGTTATCTGGCACCTCGCACTGCCCTGTCCCCCCCCCACACCCCCCCCTCCGTGAACACGTAAATACACACACACACACCATACTCTCCAACAAACCCTGTTCACCCCTAGTTTCCTGTACCAACTGTACACACACACACACACACACACATAGGCCTCATCCTCTTACACGTACACACGTAAATGGCAAAGGAGACGAGTGAGATAACTTGATCACTGTTCTTGAACAACAAACAAATTATGCTTTTGCTGAGACCAGAGTTGAATTAGACTGTTTGTTATTCATTATTTGTCACTTGCAGTGTGAGTGACAGAAAACATGTTTTGTTGTGACATTGACAGGTTGGCCGGTCTACTAGCAGAGTGTGAGACCTGTTGGCCAGTTGCAGAACATTAATGAAGTGATGAAAATCTTGTTATTCTTTTAGATGGTGGTCTGTGCACAAACGAATGAACGAATGTTTCTGTGAATAGATTGAGGTAAAGTCTACTGTACATGGGAAACTGGAGCTATTATTATCTCTGTCAAAACGTATGGCAATTTTTCACATAAATCAGACAGATTTCCTCAACATCTGTTAATGCAATACGTGCGTTTCGGAGAGACTTAAACTCCAGGATAGTAAAGCCTAATGAGTTATGTACGGTGAATGAAAGCAGTATAATCAAAGTCCTGTTAACAACCTGGAAAATGAACGTAAAGTTACATTTCTTGTCTGTAATCTCGTTGAGTGCGGACATACTGACGTCAGTGTCTCTGGGCTTTCCAGTTTCCTCCTTGTCCCGTTCTGACTGGGCTCTTAAATCAAAATCTCCTACAAGCCTGTCGAGAAAAAAAACAGCTCAGAGCCACTACCAACAATAATAAACATGTTATTTTCAAATCAACGTAATTAGCGGTTATTAAAAAGTTCCTTTCACACTAATGATGGGTTTAATGATTTATGGCTAACCGGAATGAGCAGTGCCAAGCGGTCTGTTGGGAGGCGGCAAATGATTTCTGCTTTTTTTTCTCTCTCCTGCTCAGTTTCTGTTTTCCCGTAGTGATTGCCTCAGTCTCTTCAGGTCTGATCTATGCTGACAGGAATGAAGATGTGTGTGTGTGTGTGTGTGTGTGTGTGTGTGTGTGTGTGTGTGTGTGTGTGTGTGTGTGTGTGTGTGTGTGTGTGTGTGAGAGAGAGAGAGATAGAGAGAGAGTGTGCATGTGTACAGGATGTTGTATGTGTGTGTGTGTATGTGTGAGAGAGAGGGAGAGAGAGAGTGTGTGTGTGTGTGTGTGCGTGTGTGTGTGTGTGTGTGTGTGTGTGTGTGTGTGCGTGTGAGAGAGAGAGTGCGTGTGTGTTGTGTGTGTGTGCGTGTGAGA
>NC_140243.1:18320954-18324174 GCF_949987555.1 Borostomias antarcticus | reverse complement strand
CCTTTTAATTATTATTAGTTATTATGCTAAGTGGGGTTTAACACGCACGGCTCTAATGTTCCACAGGGGGCACAGAACCAACATGGAATAGCTGTTACTCAATCTGCATGTTCTCATCCCTGACCTCACTCTCCCTCCTTCACACACACACACACACACACACACACACACACACATACACACACACACACATATCTAAATTTCTCCACATGGCCCACCCACACCACCACCCTCTATGACACACTCACCCCAGGAGAAAGCAGAGTTAAACTGTACAGCAGACCCTTCAACACAGGCCAAAACAGAGTCAATTACGGTACCTAGACCGTTCACCACCACAACCAGGACAGTATGTACAGCGAGGGCCAGGACCTGCGTCCGTTCTACCGGCATGTGGAAATGTGTCCGCTTTCGAAATGTTTACGCATACCGTCATTCAGGTATGAGCACGGAAACACACCGAGAACATGTCTAAATGAATCAGTGTGCTTGTGTGTGGGTTAATGTGTGTGTGTGTTGTGTGTGTGTAATATGGTCTATGAGTGGGTGAATGTGTGTGTGTGTGTGTGTGTGTGTGTGTGTGTGTGTGTGTAATATGGTCTATGAGTGGGTGAATGTGTGTGTGTAATATGGTCTATGAGTGGGTGAATGTGTGTGTGTAATATGGTCTATGAGTGGGTGAATGAGTTTGTGTGTGTGTGTGTATGTGTGTGTGTAATATGGTCTATGAGTGGGTGAATGTGTGTGTGTGTGTAATATGGTCTATGAGTGGGTGAATGTGTGTGTGTGTGTGTGTAATATGGTCTATGAGTGGGTGAATGTGTGTGTGTGTGTGTAATATGGTCTATGAGTGGGTGAATGTGTGTGTGTGTGTGTGTGTGTGTGTAATATGGTCTATGAGTGGGTGAATGTGTGTGTGTTTGTGTGTGTGTGTGTGTGTGTGTGTGTGTGTAATATGGTCTATGAGTGGGTGAATGAGTGTGTTTGTGTGTGTGTGTGTGTCTTATATGGTCTATGAGTGGGTGAATGTGTGTGTGTGTGTGTGTGTGTGTGTAATATGGTCTATGAGTGGGTGAATGTGTGTGTGTTTGTGTGTGTGTGTGTGTGTGTGTGTGTAATATGGTCTATGAGTGGGTGAATGAGTGTGTTTGTGTGTGTGTGTGTGTCTTATATGGTCTATGAGTGGGTGAATGTGTGTGTGTGTGAGGGGTGGGTAAGGAGGGGGCAGGTAGTATCTCAGTGGGGGGTTGGTGTCTGATGATCTGGCCTGGTCAGCAGACAGACAGACAGACAGTCAGGTAGGTAGATAGGCAACAGCAATGAGACGCTGGAGGGATTGAATGTCCGGGGCTTCAGGGCTCCCTTCCTGCCTTTCTCTCTCTCTCTCTCTCTCTCTCTCTCTCTCTCTCTATCGTGATATCTTCAAGACGCCTGTCAACTCAGGAGGAAGTGAGTGGGTGGGGGAGGGGGGGGGGGGAGACCAAACAAAACACTTTGTACTTGGATTCTGTGTGATACTTCAATGTGCCCGGTCTCTCCTCCTCCTCTCTCCGCTGGCACACGGACAGAGCTGCTAATCCAGAGCTCAAAGCGAGCTGGCCTTCCTGTGTAATTACAGACGCAACACAACACTGTGTCTGCCGGCCACCTACAGCTGCCACAGAGGGCATGGAGAGAGATGGGGGGGGGGGGGGGGTGGTGTATGTGTGTGTGTGGGGGGGGGGCTTTAGAATTCAGTCTAATAATTGCTGTCACAGGAATGCTTTGGCCACATGCGCACATTAATGCTCAGACATGCTCTGTCCCTTTCTGTCTCTCTCTGTAGGCCTCCATCACACACACACACACACACACACACACATACAGTACACGCACGCACACACACAGCGAGACATTTATTTTCTGACAAGTAGCCTCTGAGATTTTTCTCGGTGCTAACCAGGGCCAACACATTGCTCCGTGCTGATGTCACTGTGCAGAGTGCCTCTCTCTGATTTCATATTATTGTGTGCCGCCAGCTGCAGCTGAATCACCAAATCCCCAAATCACTTCCCTCCCCCGGGATGGCGCGCCCTTTGACCCCCCCGTCCCTTGCTCTCATCTGCTGCGTGCTTGAGCATGAGGACCGAGGAGAGAGAGAGAGAGAGAGAGAGAGAGAGAGAGAGAGAGAGAGAGAGAGACCTTTAAAGCCATTGTGCACATCTAAGAGTGTGTGTTTGTGTGTAGGTATAGGCGCGTGTGTGTGTGTGTGCGTGTGCGCATTTGCGTGTCAAAGACAGGGAGGATGAGAAGTCGAAAGTTTTAAAACACACAACCCGGTCTCCGGGGTGCGTGTGAAGTGTCTCGGGTGCGGCATCGGGACCCGGTGCAGTGTTCTGCACCTGGGTAGCATGAGGACGCATGTGAAGATTCCACACAAAGAGGAAACGACAGCCCAATTAGACTCTCCTGTTCACTCCCGCCCGCTGCCAGAGCAGCTGCAGCTCGTCTGTGGCGGCCCAGAATGCCCAGCGGGGGAAAGTGGCTACACGTCTCCTTAACATAGCAGCCAACCCACCAACCAGAACAGGCTTACTGTGGATGTCATTCAAGGTAAGAATGGAGGGTCCCCGGGGGGGTAGTTATTCAGCGCTAAACACTGTAGGCTATGCACGGCCATGGCTTTAAATAAAACGGTTGAAACGGTTATGAGTCGCTTTGTTTTCTGTTTAAAAAAAACAGACTTCCTGGTTGTCTCCAGTTTCCTGACTGTGATTGGGCCGTGGAGCGAGCGCGACGCGGGTCAGTGGTTCTCACAGTGTCGTGAACTGTGACATCATCTGTTTGCGAGGTGCTGAACCCCTCTGACTGTAAACTGTCTCCAACACAGGAAATAGCCCGGTCCCCCTCAGATTCTCCTAATAAAAGACTACACTCGTCAGTCTGCAGGGGTTTGCGAAGCACACTTACTCTAGCACGGCTGATATGGGATGCACTTTTTCATGAAAGTTTGCAATTCATGGAATCTTCTGGAAGCTTCTCTTAGGCTACATAGGCCTACTGCATCTGATGTCAATGGTGTGTTGTTGTTTTTTTTACACTCAAATCACACTGAATCCCATGAAGTTGAAGCACACATGAAGCCAGAACATAGTCAGCGTCTGAAGTGATCTTCCCTCTTCTGGCAGGCAGGCTGGCCTGGCCAGCACACAAGCCTAGGACCACACTGACTGCATTTGTC
>NC_140243.1:18310954-18315954 GCF_949987555.1 Borostomias antarcticus | reverse complement strand
ACGCAGCGGACGAGCCAGTGAGTACGGGGGCGGGGGGGTTATCGGTCCATCTCCTCCGAGCGAACCCTCCCTCCCTCCTTCCTCTCCTCCCTCTCTCCGTCTGCCCGCTGAGTGTGTGCAGGCCATCCATCCATCCTCCCTCACACGCTCTCAGTGGCCGTGTGTTTGTGTGAGAGACCCCCCCCCCCCCCCTCCCCCTGACCGGACCAGTGTTTGGCCCACCTGTCATCCCCCGTAAACACTCTCTGGGAATGGGCTGGTGCAGGGGTTGGGGTGGGGGGGGGTTGGGGGGGTAGTCCCAGGGTGGACTCCCAGATGAGGCAGGCGCTGTTCAGGGTGGGTGGGTGGGTGGGTGGGAGCGCGGCCCCCCCGGAGCTGAGCACCGGTAGGGTGTAAATCAGCCTCCGCATTCCAGGCTTCTTTCCCTCAACGCCGTACAAACCTGAGGCTGATGCACCGGGCCACCCAGCCGGTTCTGACCAGCCCCAGTCTGCTCCCAGGTCCACTGATCCACCCAGCCGGTTCTGACCAGCCCCGGTCTGCTCCCAGGTCCACTGATCCACCCAGCCGGTTCTGACCAGCCCTGGTCTGCTCCTATGTCCACTGATCCACCCAGCCGGTTCTGACCAGCCCTGGTCTGCTCCCAGGTCCACTGATGACCCCTAGCCATAACAAATCCAGTTGATCTTATGTATGTGTGTGTGTGTCTGTGTGTTTTATTGGCCGCAATATTCGCATCTCTAGTGTGTGTGTGTGTGTGTGTGTGGGGGGGGGGTTCCGGTCTACCTGGTACAGCTCGATGCGCTGCTCAGACACACGGGCCTTGGGGTTCTGCAGGCGGAAGATCCTCAGCTCGGCCTTGACCAGGTTGGAGGCGTTCTTCTCCATGGACGACACGTCGAACGTCAGACGCCTGAAGTAGGGGTTGTAGTGGGTGGGAGAGATGACGTCTGAAACGCAGGGTGGGCCGGGGTCAGCATACTAAGGAGTGTGTCTGTGTGTGTGTGTTTGGTGTGTGTGTTTGAAGGTGTGTGTGTGTGTGTGTGTGTGTGTGTGTGTGTGTGTGTGTGTGTGTGTGTGTGTGTGTGTGGGCAAACCAAATTCACTTGTTCCACCTGTATTAGGAGGGAGGCCATTGAAAACATAGGCTGAACAATGCGTTTGGAACGGCCTACAGGTTACAGTAATGGTGCTAAACTAACATCATACATCCATCTCCAACACACACACACACACACACACACACAGAGATACCTTCCTGCCTCTCCCACTCACCAGGGTCACCTGAGGTGAGACCCACTTCCAGGTCCACAAGGTTCCCCGTGGGTGCCCAGCCAATTGCTATAGTAACACACACACACACACACTCACACACCCACCCACCCAGTACTGTTTACTGTAGCTAGCAACGGTAGCAGGCTAGCACCGTGCGTTCGAGTGATACATCCCTTCCCTGCACAGTAGTACAGAAACACTTGCGCACTACCCAAAACCATGTGTGTGGAAGCGTGTGTTTGACAGGAGCTTACACAGCAGGACCGGGTGACACACTTAGCACTGACAAGCATGTGTGTGTGTGTGTGTGTGTGTGTGTGTGTGTGCGTGTGTGTGTGGTGTGCTTGACAGCCGCCAGCTCGGCAGCGGCAGCGTGGCAGTGCTAGGAACCATGTGTGCGGTGGCGTGTGTGTTTGACCACGGTGTATTAGAGAGGGCTGGAGCCCCAAATTGATGGCTGTAACGCTAGGCAGAAGCCCAGGATTAGCAAGCCACCGTGGTTTGTTTAAAGAGCGTATACAACCACAACGGTCATCAAGACAGACGGAGAGGGAGGTAGAGAGGATGGGGGGGGGGGGGGGGGGAGAAAGGGGGGGGGGGGGATAGAGAGAGGGAGGGAGAGAGATAGAGAGAGAAGGGAGACAGAAAGAGAGAGAGGGGGAGAGATAGAGAGGGAGGGGGGAGAGAGAGAGAGGGAGGGAGAGAGAGAGAGGGAGAGAGAGAGGGAGAAGAGAGGAGGGAGAGTGAGGGGGGATGCAGGGAGGTAGAGGGGGGTGGAGAAGGGGAGAAGAGGGAGAGAGAGAGAAGGAGAGAGAGAGGGGGGGAGAGAGAGGGAGGGTGAGAGAGAGAGAGAGAGAGGGAGAGAGAGAGAGGGGGTTGGAGAGAGAGGGGGGGAGAGAGAGAGAGAGACGGGAGGGGGAGAAGGATAGAGAGAGTGTGAGAGAGAGAGAGGGCCAGATTTACATCATTCAGCTTTCAGATAGTTTCCTCTAGCAAAAGACAACAATAACAAAAAATCCCTTCCAAGGAAGAGCATGGGAAGAGCGTCTAATTTGACCTTTGACCCTATTTGTGCAGCGCATACCACGGACTCTCACAGTCTCGCACGAAATACCTCTCCACGTGTCACGTTTCAGCCGAGTTTTCTGTCCCTCTCTCGGCCTATCAGTCCAATCTCTTTCTCTCCCCTCCCTCTCTCTCTCTCTCTCCCGGCGTTTCTGGCGGGTGACCGGTGGTCCGGTCGACCGGTGGCCGAGGCCAGCCCCGCGTTCTGTGTGACCAGAGGGGCCGACGAGCCAAGACTAACGGTCTTCTCCTCACTCGCTGCCTTCCCATCCGTCAACAGAGAAAGTCACACTTCCAGCTTCCCCAGAGGGGCCGGGCTCAGGAGCGCCGCCACGCCGCCTCCATGAATGAGTCCGCTGTGCTGAAACACAACACTGGACGCATTGACCGGAGGCTCCGGCAGCGCTGCAGCTGGGCTGCCACACCGCCGCGCATTCACACACACGCAGAAACACACACAGAAACACACACACAAGCACACGAACACACGCGCGCACACACACACCTTAAACTACTGTACCTAACTCACACAGACACACACACAAGCACGCACACGCACAGACACACACACACAAGCACACAAACGCGCGCACACACGAAGAAACACGCACGCACGCGTGCGAACACACACGCATGCACGCGTGCGCACGTACACACCTTAAACTACTGTACCTAATTCACACAGACACACACACAAGCACGCACAGACACACACACACACACACCACCCACAGACAGTGCAGTGAGGAAGATGCCTCTCGTGTTAATATATCGTGATGTTGATGTGGTGGTCGGCGGGGAGGAGGGGTGCGGGGAGAGGCCTGGTGGGGGAGGAGGGGTGGGGGGAGAGGCCTGGTGGGGGAAGAGGGTTCGGGGGGGGCGGAGGGGGGGACTCCATCATCAGACCGCTGCCTGACTCCCTGAGGTTGGGCGGTGGGGAGCCGGAGTCAGGCAGCGTTAGGGCTGATTTATCTGAACGTGACACCGGAGTGATCCGCCACAACTGGCGCCGGAGCGGTCTCATGCACGGAATTGAGACGCGAGGCAGTGATGTCACACGGAACACACAGGGCTCGTGTGTGTGTGTGTGCGTGTGTGTGTGTGTGTGGGGCTGCACTTTCATTAACCAGAGCGAGCCCTGGTTTCCACCCCTTCGAAGGGTAGCCTGATGTCACATGAGAGCTGACACACACAGACGCACACACACACACACACACACACACACAAATACACACTCGCACGCACACACACACACAAATACACACTCGCACGCACACCTACATGCACACATGGGCTGTGGTCCCTCTAATCACTTACATCATTACTCATCACTTCCATGACATCACATGCCAATGGCTCAAACACCAGTGTGCTAAAGTACTGACACAATACTGAGCTACAATACTACCAACACAATACTGGGCTAGAGTACTACCAACACAATACTGGGCTACAATACTACCAACACAATACTGGGCTACAATACTACCAACACAATACTGGGCTACAATACTACCAACACAATACTGGGCTACAATACTACCAACACAATACTGAGCTACAATACTACCAACACAATACTGGGCTAGAGTACTACCAACACAATACTGGGCTAGAGTACTACCAACACAATACTGGGCTAGAGTACTACCAACACAATACTGGGCTAGAATACTACCAACACAATACTGGGCTACAATACTACCAACACAATACTGAGCTACAATACTACCAACACAATACTGGGCTACAATATTACCAACACAATACTGGGCTACAGTACCAACACAGTACTGGGCTACAATACTACCAACACAATACTGGACTACAATACTACCAACAAAATACTGGGCTACAGTACCAACACAATACTGGGCTACAATACTACCAACACAATACTGGGCTACAATATTACCAACACAATACTGGGCTACAGTACCAACACAATACTGGGCTACAATACTACCAACACAATACTGGGCTACAATATTACCAACACAATACTGGGCTACAGTACCAACACAATACTTGGCTACAATATTACCAACACAGTACTGGGCTACAATACTACCAACACAGTACTGGGCTACAATACTACCAACACAATACTGGGCTACAATACTACCAACACAATACTGAGCTACAATACTACCAACACAATACTGGGCTACAGTACCAACAGAATACTGAGCTACAATACCACCAACACAATACTGGGCTACAGTACCAACACAGTACTGCGGCGTGTACATGTATGTAGTAAGTACAGTGTTGTATGTTTCGGGGGCAGGTGAGGTAATGTAGATCAAATGACCGGGGGACGTTTCAACGTGACACAGATTGAGTGCAAAAAGGAAAGCCAGGGGTGAAATGCGGGTCCGTCTGTCAAAGACCTCCCCGTTTGAAATAATACACATCCTGGATATCTTCCTGTGAGCCAGACTCTCGAGGCGAGGGAGGGGGAGGTGAGGGAGGGAGGGAGGGAGGGAGGGGGAGGGGGGGAGGAGAGGGAGGGAGGGGACCGTGAGGGATTGTGCTGAGATATTCCAAACGCCAGCTTTCCTGGAGGGGAGAGCGGGAGGCTTGACGTGCCTTCGGCCTAATCTGGCCTGGCCCGCTCTCTCCCCCCACAGCTGCCGACTACACAGCAGTGGCCGTGT
>NC_140243.1:18280954-18305954 GCF_949987555.1 Borostomias antarcticus | reverse complement strand
TGGTGAGTCAGTGGGATAGTCAGTCAGTCAGTCAGTCAGTCAATCAGCCAGCCAGTCAGTCAGTCAGTCAGAACATTAGTCAGTCAGTCAGTCAGTCAGTCAGTCAGTCAGATAGATAGTCAGTCATCACATCAGTCAGTCAGATATTCAATCAGATATTCAGTCAGTCAGTCAGTCAGTCAGTCAGTCAGTCAGTCAGGTAGTCAGTCAGTCAGTCAGTCAGTCAGTCAGTCAGTCAGATAGTCAATCAGATATTCAGTCAGTCAGTCAGTCAGTCAGTCAGTCAGTCAGTCAGTCAGTCAGTCAGTCAGGTAGTCAGGTAGTCAGTCAGGTAGTCAGTCAGTTAGTCAGGTAGTCAGTCAGTCAGTCAGTTAGTAGTCAAGTTACTTATCCAGTCAGTAAGAGTGATCTTGGGTTACAAATCCCAGTCTAGATAGAGTGGCATGTTTTCATGGAGATGTTATTAGAAAGTTTGGTTTCACACTGTATTACACACATACATACACACACACACACACACACACACACACTGACATGCCATTGATAGAGGTATTGTGGCACAGACCTGTCTGAGATGAACTAGATGAGAGTTGGATTGAGCTGATGATGGTGAACAACCCAGCGTGACAGTCAGGGTTTGACTCCAAAGAGACTGCGCTCGAAAGTACCTGTTCTTCAGTGTGTTGATGTGTTTAGCTGTTTTCACAGCCCTCCGCTCACACACACACACACAAACACACACACACACACAAACACACGCACACACACACATACACAGCTTTGTTTATTTACCGGAGTCAATGGAGAGACAGGCCAGAGTGTTCACTCACTGTACACTAACTAAACACCATCCATCATACACACACATACGCATAAGACTGAATGCATACAAGGCTTTTGCCATGGTGAGGTGAGCTGAACTGACACATAAGAACAACACAAACACACAAGCACTTCAACACGAGCTAACGAAGACAGAGGTGCACAGACCACACATTTATATAAACATAGTCACAGAGAAGTCCACACACACACACACACACACACACACACACACACACACACACACACACACACACACACACACACACACACACACACACACACACAGAAAGGCGGAAAGACCTACAGGCATGCTCGCATACACACATATACACACATTAAATCTCCATAAAAAGCAGTGCTATTCATAAGGTGTATATTTGTCTTTAAGAGCCCTAGGTCTGACAGTCTCTGCTTCCTATTATAAAAGTGACACATCCTTCCTGCTTGGTTTAAAGGCCTGATTAAGAGTCTCTCTGTAAATCCAACCCTTGCCAAACAAGAGGGCCTTTCTTATGGCCCTTCCACACACTCTCACCGCAAGAATGTGTCCACATAGCACACCTTTGGAAAATGATACTCCGGAGAACAAAAAAAAAATCTGCAAACCAGAATGTCAGAGTCGTTGATCACATCGCTGCAGAGTAGCAACCTAACGGTTTTCTCCCGTGTTTGTCTCCAGTTAATTAACCTCAGTAGGTGTGTGTTGTCGAGGGTTTGGTTGTTGGCGTATTAAAATGATTTACGAGCACTTTCATAACTATATCAAGGAGAATTTATAAGCCAATTACCCCAAAATTTTCTCAGTGATAAAAAAACAAACAAAAAACTGCCATCACGTTCATTGTAGCCTATTTCAACAGCGTGAAAAAGCCTGTTCAAAGTGTAATGCACTGACTCAGTTAGCCGAAGGCTAGCTAATTACTGCCTTTGAATTCACACCACCAAATAAGAGCAGAAAACAACATGTGGTGTCCATTTACTTGGTGTAACGCAGGTATGCGTCTCCCTGGGTCTTACTGTAACTAGCTAACAACTGACCCCTGAAAACACTTTGAAACGTTTGCCAAGCATCCCCCATATAGCAGCTATGACAGGCTGATTTGCAACAGTGGTGGGTACCGCATGTCCGTGTCAGCTGACCGTAGATTTGTGTTGTAAATGTGCTCTGTGCGGTTCCAAACCAAACACTGGCATAAATCAAACGCCACGTATCATTAAAAATAAACATTCCAAAAGAAAGAGCAAATGTTATCAGAGTGATTGACTGAAATAGTTGCGAGATTGTTCCGGAACGGCGAGCCTACCTAGCTACAGTCAAGCCGCTCCAAGGGCAGCTGGAATGGATTGGATAGCTGTATCAAAGTTATGTCAGGGCCGTGACATGAATCAAACACTACAATGTTAATCATGTCGGACCTGGGAAAGATCATGACAAATCCTCATGTCCACTTATCCTATCAACAAAATAAAGATTAACATTCAGAATAACTGAATGGTTATGTTGATAAAATGTCAGGCTATTCCTGTAAGCCCAACATCTGAATAATGCTCTGTCTGCCCTGCCCACTAGGCAGTAGTTCAAATTCCCCTGCATAGAAGTCACATATAAACATACATACACCAATCATCCCAAATACATACAGTGCCATGCTGTCACATGCCAAATTCAGATAAAGCTACTTGAAAGCAGAACCTGCACCCCCCCCCCCCCAATCCCCCCCCTCCTACACACTAGGGTCACTGTGTTCACAGGCTGCTTCAGACAACTGGGGAACTCTATAGCACACTGGAGACACACAATAGTTTTGAGAGCAGACAGGCCCGTGCCAAACAGGCATTTTATGTATGCGCAGCCTCTCCAGCGGGCACGCAAACAGGGCGGCGTTGTGTCAGCGAGGACGGCCGGCTACGGTCCACGTTAGGCTGCTGGAACTGAGAGACGCGTCCTCCTGCTGCATGTGAGCTGGTGGTTTAAACGGCTGAAACATTTGCGTACACACAGCAGACAGTTACACACACACACACACACACACATGCGGTGGAATGATGAGGGTTGTGGATGAAAGGTGAGGAAACTGTCAGGGTAGTTAATTATGGGGTGTTCGTTTTAGGGATAAATGGAACAGGGAAATGACAGAGGGGGAGAGGGAGGGAGGGAGGGGGGGAGGGGGGAGGGAGAGAGGGAGGGAGGGAGAGAGAGACGGACTGGCCTGGGAATAAGGTGGGAATTTTCCATACAGAGCCATAGTCGGGCCTGGTGCAGCATACAGGCCTAGTCGCCGTGCTGCACAATGCCTTGCAGCTCACCGGTTTAAAAGGGGGTAGTGTAGGCCCTGCTACAGCCCTCTCTGTCTCTCTGGCCCCCCCCCCCCCCTCCAGCCCCCCACCCCCCCCCCGGCCTGCTCCCCTCCTCAGGCCGCGCTCCCCCCTCACACATTTTTGTGTGGGTTCCAGTGCCGCTGTGCCCTGCGGAGCTGCCTCTGAGGACAATCTGGCGCCCTACCAAATAAGGTTGATACCGTGTGTGTGTGTGTGAGGGGAGGGGGGGGGAGTGTTGTGTGTGTGTATGTGTGTGTGTCTGTGTGCATTATTAGCTGGCAAAGACATTCACTTTGACACTGAATAACACACACACGCACACACACACACACACACACACACACACACACACACACACACACACACACAAAGTAACACAGTCTCCAGTCGCCACCCCGTACGGTCTAACTGCTTTGCCTCTCTCCCTCTCTCCCCCCTTCCCCTGCCTCCTCTCCCACTCTCTGTTTATCTCACTTTCTCTTCGTCTCCCTCACCGCTCCTAGCAGGATCTAAGGAGCGGAGCAGTGACAGAAGATGAGATTAATACGGATACATTCTAAAATAATCTGGCCTCTTTCTCTGGATGTTGACTCAGTATTATTTATACCTTGTAAATGCCTTCCTGGCTGCACTTGGCAATGAGCCAACTCTATGCATATATATATCAGGTATTTATATAACGGATAGGGCCAAGGATAACATTTAATGCAAAATATACCTTGGGGCATATAAAATACCTGCTAATTTATTTTTTCTGCATTCCGTATACTCACATTTGATATGGAGGGGAAAATATTTCAAAATTAATGATGCAATAGAACCATTTAATATTATTTTTGTGTTTATACAACCAATACTTTGAAAATATAAATTGGTGTGTAATAATGGAGTAAGGAATACAGTGTTGTGTTAGTTGAAAGCTATTAAGGGGTAGGGAAAAACTAAATTAGGTAATTGTGGTGGTAAAGTGAAGCTTGGCTTAGCAGTCTAAGATGCCTATTAATCAAACCCAATTTGTGGGTAGTAAGGCCCCACACACATCTGTGAGCGCTCGCGCGCGCACATGCACACCACACACGCGTACACACACACACACACGCACACACACACACACACACACACACAAACACATACACCAACAGAATGCTGCAGACAAGTAAACAGTGAGATAATTAAACTCTTTGCTATCATTCCTCTCCAACCTGGGATCCATTTAGAAACGTACGCAGTAGGCTATGTGTAGTTTATGCGTGTTGGAATTATATGTCATGCGACTAGATTATATTTTGCTTCAGTTTTTGTCCCCAACCGCAGGCTTAGACAGGCGGATAGACACAAGTTGGGACATGTTGACTTAAAATAGCATTAACTTGCGTGTAACGTTACGCATTTACCAAAATACAAAATACAGGGTAGTCTTTCTTCGAGAGCGCGGTGGGAACTCTCGGACCAGTGTTTCATTGTGCTCTTCGTCGACGAGGCAGCCTCGTAACTATACAATAACACATTCTCACGGCGGCGCCTGGAGCAGGCAGGAGGAAACCGTTCCACCTATCTCATGAGAAGTTCACTTCAGGCTACTTTATTGTTGATGTATGATCGCTCTAGCGAAGGCCCATCTGTGGCATTCGCGTTGCTGTTTTCCCTGGCCAGAGGCGATGCTTTTTCCAAAATAATCAAACACATGTGACAGGTACAAGGAGACAACTATATATCATTTACGACATTCCCTGCTACTGATGTAATACTAATTGCTTACACTTATATACAAACATTACGCGCGCGCCCACGCACGCAACCACACGCACGCGCGCGCGCACACTCACTCACTCTCTCTCTCTCACACACACACACACACACACACACACATACTTACTCTCTGCGGGGTAGAAGGGCTGCATGTCGATTTTGTGCACCTCCTTCGCATAGTACTCCTCCTCGCTTCTCTGGCGCTCGCAAGTCGCCGCTCGTTCGTTGGCTTTCTCCTGCAGCAGGTCCCGCGTGCTGTTATAGATGGCGAGGATGTCCCGGGACACCTCCTCGGGCTCGGGGAAACTCTCCGGGGGGCTCGTGAGCTTCAGCTTGCTCAGAATCTGCCCCCGGATCGCTTCTATGCGCTTTTTCATGAACTGGTCCATGTCCAGCGTACTGCAAGTAGACAAACTGACTGCCACAGTGGCTAAATCCAAGGTCAGGAGTAGACTTAAAATGTAGTAGTTCATCTTTAGCAAGAAAGTAAGTACAGCAGCCTTTTGAAATATTATCAAAAAAAATAAATGAAGTGGACCGAGTAGCAAAGTTAAATACAATGGGATATGCACATATTTCAATACATTTGCCAATTTTTATGTGGGGAATATTTAGGCTAGCCTACACCTAAATTAACTTACAGTAGCCAAATATTTCGACGGGTTCTAGTTTTCGTTTCACCACAGTTTTTTGAATGGTACCTGAAAATCCATTCATCTACCTTGAAAGCGAAATGGTCTGTAAAATCCGTTATAGCCTACGGGCAGCGGAGCAGGCGGCAGCAATCTGACATCCCCAATCACTTAATAATAAATGCATGGACTAGTGCGCAAAACTCACTATAGCCTACAGCAAGTAAACGCCTTTCAGGGTAAGAACAAAAAATCCGAGAAGAAAAACAATCTAAAACCAACTAGCTCGCTATCTCCAGTTGAACGACACAGACGTGTAGCCTGCGGGATAGCGCACACCTCCGCCTCATCAGAGCGCTGTCTGAGCTTTCCAACTGTGGCCAGTTCCGCTCTCAACACAAGTCCGTCTTTGATTTCTCTATCTGAAGGAAACCTTCAGAACTTCGATGAGCAGTGCATCGCCTCCTCTGACGGATCCCAAAAACGTTTAAGTTAACCCGTCCAGGCAATTGAAACGACTTGGAGAAACGTCTATATATTTGCGCTTCGGTTCCTACGGGTGGATGATGGAGAAATGAGAAAAAATAATCAAGATGATGAATATGTAAGTGCAATGGCCTATCGACGAGCAGTTTCCCCTAAATACAACGAGTCTGTAGACGGTTTACGTGTCCTTCCATCCCCTCTCACTGAAAAACAGTTCAGCAATTCGCTGCTCCTCTGCATTTACGCGTGCCAGTGGACAACATCAGCGGGCGGCTGCTTGTAGAAGGAGATTTATAAGGGACTAACTTAACCACGTGCTCCCCCTTCTTCAATTTGAGGTTGTGGTCATCACTTTCAGACCGGGGGACTCCTTCAACTCCAGGTTACGAGACGATTTATTGTAAATATGAGTGTTCAGTGTGCCCATCGGGACAGTGCAACGGGTAATAGCCCTGTGCGCAACCACGGGGTCCTAACGCCGGAAGGATCATTTAACGTCCACTAGGGCTCTGAAACCATAGCCTACTCGAAGCCTTCCGTAATAGCTAGAATGCAAGCTCATGAATCTAGAACTCGCCTCTGTAATCTCATACTCAAAGTATCTTTGGCACCAATTCCAAATGGAAAAAAGTAGACTAAAAAGTAGTCTTAGAAGTTAAAAGAGTGCTCCATTTAAAGGAATAGAGCAATTCTGTATACCTGAGTGGACAAATAAAGCAACATAGCTATGAGTGGATATGATTTATGAGTTCTGGGACTGGGGGAGAC
The DNA here is from genome assembly GCF_949987555.1 of Borostomias antarcticus. Taxonomy (NCBI): domain Eukaryota; kingdom Metazoa; phylum Chordata; class Actinopteri; order Stomiiformes; family Stomiidae; genus Borostomias; species Borostomias antarcticus. The sequence goes on along the minus strand of NC_140243.1, from coordinate 18,299,175 downwards.
ATACTCTCTGGTCTATAATTTTGGGCGCCAACAACGCTTCCAAAAACATGAACACTGGCAGGTGAGCGCCTTGGCCATGGAGAGAGGGGACAGGCCTGGTGTAAGACCGTGTCCCTGAGAGGGGACAGGCCTGGTGTAAGACCGTGTCCCTGAGAGAGGGGACAGGCCTGGTGTAAGACCGTGTCCCTGTCCCTTACACCTGCCTCACCGTGAGAGGACTGTATCAGACGGTCATACCTCTCTCACCTCTGCGCTCATATCTCCCTCTACTCTGCCCCAGACACCCCTGGTGCACAGGGTTGATTTATGTTCACGCTCCAAAGAAAATCCCCACTTTTTTCATCATTTGCCAACCCCCCCCCCCCCAAACTCTCTCCCAAGACACCCACCCCCACCCGAAGCCAGCCATTCATCAGCTGTGACAGGCTCTCAGAAACTCTCTCAGCGTCCAGTCCACTGGTGTAAACCAGATGTTGTCACTAAATCAGTACCCACCCAGACAGATGTGAGGCCAACAGAGGTGTGTGTGTGTGTGTGTGGGGGGGGGGGGAGTAGGGGGTCCGGGGGGAAATCTCATGCCGGATGGTTACAGCGTGTCGCCCCCTTCTCTCTCTCTCCAACACCTGCTCACCCCGGAGAGTACAGCCACGACAGGGGGGCCTTAATACCGTCAGCCCCCCGCGCACCTGACCGGGCTCATATAAGCTTTGCTCGTGTTAGTGACCCGGGAGTTAGCATTAGCCCACCTGCCGCTATCCCTGTCACAGGTGGAGAACCACAAACCTCAGTGACCCTCGAGGACCCCGTCACCTGCCTCGGCCAGATCCGTAGAGGGACAGCCGGACACAGCAAATCCGTCGACCACGACCAGCGTCGCGCCGCCCGACGAGACGCACGGAAAAGGCGGGAAGCCGGTCCGCGCGGCTGCGCATTTGAGCGTAGTCACGCGCCGTATCCCAGACTCCCCGGGACGCGGGCGGCCGATGTGCCGACGTAGAGCTCCTTCTCTGGCTGAGTGTGTGAACAGGACCGGAGGGGGGTGGTGTGGGACGGGGGGGGGGGTGGAAGGATGGCATTCCAGAGTGGCAGGTCACAGTGTTGCCGTGACGGACGAGCGCCCTGCGCGGTGGAGACAGGTCGTGCCGAGACGCGGTGGCATTCTCCCCGCGCCGATAAGGCTCTCGGCAAATATTTCCCCTCGGCCGTTGTGTGTGGCGAGGGCCAGACGGAGGAAGGGCAACAGGCAGAGAGAGAAAAGAGAGAGAAAAGGGACGAGTCAGCAGAACTGTCAACGCCGCGCCACCGTGCCCCCTCGGGGGTCATCGCCCTGGCAACCGTCCCAATAGACACACACAATGAAGGCGTGGTTAAACTGGAGCTTTATGGCCAGGGAGACGGCCGTTACACTGTCACCAGCTGGTGTCTGCTCGCAAGCGCATACACACACACTCGCACACACACACACACTTCCTTTCTGAGGGTCTGTATGTTCCCTCCATGTCTCCTCTCTATACCAGTGACATACTTGTATCTAACACACTGACATATAAAAACAAAACTAAGATATTACATAAAACACTACAACTGCTCACATTTAAAAACAACAACTCTTCTTTGGTGTATAAATTGGCTGTTTTTAAATTTTATTTCACGAGGCACGACTGTAACAAAATGGGTATATTTACACAATTTAGACAGAAATGTGTTCCGCGGTGCTGTTCTAAAGCCAGAGAGTTTCAACAGGACAGCAGCAGGATCTGTCCATCGTAGGCCAGGGTAGGAACCTCCCCCCCGTCTCTTCATGCTTTGTCTGGCCATCTAGGACAATCCCAGGGGTGGAGGTTCACATGTGTAGCCCAGTGAGGGTTTGGCTTTGCAGGAGAGGTTTAAAGGGACTGTCTGACCACTTCATGGACACCTCACGGGTCCAAGTCCATTACCTCCAACCGGGACACAAAGGCACAGTTTAGTCCGTCCACCGCCGGCCGGGCGCGTCCATGCGCGGTCGCCGTCCCTCCGGCCGGTCGGGCTCTCAGTCCGACTCGCTGTCGTAGTCCTCCGCCCCCCCGGGCGCGTCCTGTGCGCCCCCCTCCTCCCCGTCGCTCTCTTTGTCCCAGTCCTTCATCGACGCCCCCATCATGAAGTCGTCTCTGAGCACGCTCCACGCAGGCGTCTCCTCGGCCGCCCCGCTCGCCTGGACGGACCCACAAGAGAGACGCGTGAGACTGATTATTACTACAACAACATTCGCTGACAGTTCTAGAGGATAAATGATGGCTTTAAATTGTTTGCTAAGATAGGTGATAGATGTTTGCCAATATACGTTAATCTTAGCAAATCTTAATTCAGCATATGCATCTTAATTCTATCTTATTTGACTTTTTTGAAAATGTAGGTTGCCTTTTAAACATCTGGCCTGGGACAACGGATGTAAACTAGCCTTTAGGCTAACTCTGGCTCATATGCAGCTTGGCTGTTTATTGGTGTGCATTGTCCCTGATAAACCAATAAATTAACTTAAAAGCAAAACAAAAACAATACTAGTTTCCTCAATTATGCATACAGTACAGCAATAGCAAGAGTCTCAACTTTCCAAAGCCAGCAGCGCCATCGTGTGGACTTGGAGAGAAACTACATTACACAATGCAGCAGAGGCTGGCCTGATTCACCATCCTTTCTCCCACACGTCCCCATGTAACTAAAGAGCAAAACCCGTATTGTACCCAAGAAAAACGCCGACGTGACAAAAGTGAGAGGTGAGACACACCGTTTGTTTTTCGGTCTTGATCTCGCTGCTCCCGTCTCCCCCCCGAAGGACGTTGATGAAGTCTCTCTTGGTGACGGAGGCTAGGAGCTTGGCCTTCTTCCTCTCTGAGCCTCCAGCATCCTTCACCCTCTCATCCACTGTCTGCTGGTGTTTTCTCACAGCGTTGAACAGCTGCACCACCCCCCTGATGCACAACCGCAACACATTTACTCAAAACGGTTTGCAATCCAAGCTGATGTGACATTTTCTGAATTCAAATGTTTTATCCTCACTCAATTCAACATCAATTCCCACCTGGCAACGCAGAGCGAAAAACGACAAGCCTGTATGTCATTCCAGTGTGCAACACTGACTGGTGTTTGTGTGTGTGTGGTAGGGATGCCATGGTTCTGGGTATAATATCGTACCGTACGTTTTGCCTTCCCCGGTTCAATGCGCACTTGTGAATTGCGGTATTTTTGGTTACTACTTTGCACGCATTTCTCACTACCGAATTGGAGAAAGCCTCTCCCCGCGAGTAAACGAACACACAGGATTTCCTCCTGTAAAAGACCGGTTGCGCTTGCAGCAACGAGCATGGTCGGCAAAGTCTGCTGCTTGTCATTCACTTCCCTTGGAGCAGGCTCTCTGAGCGCGTGAGGCAGGCACAGGGAGCCACGGCTCCGGAGCAGGAGAGAGTGATGTCTCCCTCGCTGATAATTAGGAATGGTGAAAATGCTTCTTAGACAAATATCTCAATCTGATTGCGGGGCTAGATAGAAAAGAGTGAGACAATGTTTATATACTATAGCCGAAATAGAAAATCAATTTACTGTTCGTTTTGACTGAGCGCAGCCATCTTACTTCATTGCAATGTGCTGATGGACATTTTGCAAATCAACTACTATAGCAGTAGTCAGGGCTATGAGGCACTTTTATATGTGAACGTTTTTAATATTTATTTATTTTACATTTGGAAGTCTTTTTTATGACTTTATTTATATATATTCGTATATTATACAATACACCAGGCATATTCTGGAATGTGTCTGAAAGTAAAGAAAGATTTCGGTTATAGTAGCATTTTTTTCCCTGAAACACGTACCGAAAATGAACTGAAACTGTGACCCAAAAAGCGAGGTACGCATTGAACCGTGGGCTAACTGTAACACTGCATCCCTAGTGAGTGGCCTGCATCCCTAGTGAGTGGCCTGCATCCCTAGTGAGGGGCCTGCATCCCTAGTGAGTGGCCTGCATCCCTAGTGAGTGGCCGACCTGGTAGCGATCCTCTGCAGGTTCCTCTCGTTCTCGCGGTCCTTCACCACGTCAGGTTTCTCTTGACACATCATCTCCCACGCTCGCTTCTTATCCGTCTGTTGGCCAGGGACAACACGTTAGGTTAAGTAGACACTCCATGTAGACCGCACGACTCCAGGCCAAAGGGCTTTGTGTCTTCTGATAGTTGTATCATCAGATAAATTGATGAAAAACATATATATTTTAATCAAATTGCTTTCTTGGGGAACTGCATTTCACACAGACATTCATGAACAGAAATGACTGGTTGACATGTAGTCATGACTGAGGTAATGACTAATGGGGATCCTAAATAAACAATAAACATGGACAACAGAGGGGCATAGTGAAGCAGCCTACCTGTTTCTTTCTCTCCAGCTGTTCCTTCCTCTCCTTCTCCTTAAACTTGTCCAGCTGTTTGTTCTTCAGCAGGATGCTGGGTTTGCTCTCGGGGGTCTTCTTCTGCAGGATTTTAGCCATGGCCTCGGCCCAGCCTGCGTTGGGGTTCCCCTCCTCTCCCTCTTTGGTGTCCTCGTCTTTCTCACCTTCGCTCCCTCCATCTTCATCCTCTGCCTGATCTCCATCATCATCATCTCTGTCATCACTCGCTCCATCCTCCGACCCTCCTTCTTCGCCCCCTCCATCATCTGACCCTCCTCCATCATCTGACCCCCCTCCATCATCTGACCCTCCGTCAGAGCCGTCATCACCGCTGTGGTCTTCCTGGGGTTCTGCGTCACCTGACAGATACAATTATTAATTAGCTAGCTAATTGTAAAAAATAGATGTATTATATTCGGTCAAATATGAATAAACTGTGACTAGTCTCTGTATGTACAATTTGTTGTCCAACCTGATTATGGAATGTACTATATCGTTTTTGTACATTTTGTACATCTTGCATACTTTCTTTTTCTAGACCAAGTGCTCTGCTGCTCTTTCGTGCCTACCGTGCCTTTGTTGTTTGTATTCTGTGTATTGCTGCAACGAAGGAATTTCCCATCGGGTATCTCAGTATCTATCTATTTATTTATCTGTGTTTCTATCTATCTATGTAATATTGTTGTCTACTGCTAGCTGTAAGAACATCTTTTAAAATCACAGTAACGACAGAATGCACATGAACCAAATTAAATCACATCAATAAGCCGACGGTAATTGAATCATAATGTCTAACATGGAATAATGATTCAGGGTATAAATACTATTTGTCCATGGCCAAGAAATACACAGCTACTAAACTAAGTTAGCTAGCTAGCTAACGTTGATGTTAATCGTAAGCTAGCGAGCTAGCACTAGCTAACTTCAGAAAGTCTAGCTTGACGAGACAGGCAAATCGTGAATATACTGCAACACTCAATCCAATTATTTAACACAGCTAGATACAACTGTGCTTCACGCCGCAAAGTCAATGTATGGAGATACAAAGATAGTTAACATCATTTCACCTATTAAGTTTGACAAGCACTCCACATGTGTTTCTTCCATAGTCGCCATTGTTGCACCAGAATTCAATGTGTGCACCAGCCACACTGTTCCGTGTAGAACAGAAGCTCGTCGTCATACCAAGGCCCCCGGGGCCACAAACTAGCCTGCTCCAACAACACTGTCGAGGACAGTATCACGTTTCTTCTAATATTATTTAAATATATTAATATGAATGTGATGCTGAATGTGATGGTGTAATGTAGACCTCATGTTTTTGCCATTGCTTCAAAACATTCAAGTAGCTAGCCGGTGCAGCCGTTAGAGTTCGTTGTTTTATATTAGGCTACTAATGTTTAGCTGCTCAGTGCAAGGTAGACCTAATGCATAACCTGTTTCCGTCTTCCAGCATAGAAAATATGGCTGAATGACACACCCTTATTTACAACATCTACAACCAGTTTTTGCGCTGCCTTGATTTTCTGTTTAATTTCAGATTAGCTAAATTAAGCTCATTATCTGAGCACCATTTCTAGTTTGACATGCTATTAATACAATTCAACTATCATTTCTCCAACTAACGTTTGATTCTATTACCATTGAGAAAACAAAAAACCAACAGGTAAGCTAATTACCTCACCCTAATACTGAAGTCAATATTTGTCAGACTTCATCTAGGAATATGAAAGACACATCACAATGGGGGGTAGCCTACGCTGAATCCACAGCACCACACTAATGCATTACAAGATCATCGAGCATGGCTATGTAGTTAGAATCCAGCTAAACCACGCCCTAACCCGTCCGGGGACCAGGCCCGGCAGGGCAGTCGTTTTTCGGGAGGCAGTCGTTTCCCTGGGCGGTTCCCCGGTGGGGTACTCGGCGTTCCATAGAAAAACATTGGCTCAAGTTTCATCCAGTCCAGAGCGAAATTGTTATGAAATTCGTGAAATGAAACTCTGTGTAGAGCAATTCAATAGATTACATTTAGTTTTTGCTGCAAAGAAAAGTTGTGATACACGGTTGTACAGGAGCATGGCTATAGTTAGAATCCAGCTAAACCACGCAGCCAGTGGGGTGCCGGGTGACTGACAGAGCAGATGGCAGATAATGGAGGAATGCCGATACTAACACATGGACACTCATGTGATGCAGAGATCTTGTACATTGCAGTGGTAAGACCAGAAATATTAGGTATGATGATGAGAATAGGAACGGGTGTGTCCGGTAGGGAGGAGAGGAACAATTTCACCTTTGTGTCACTGACACACTCAACACACTCACCTGTGTCACTGACACACTCAACACACACACCTGTGTCATCTGAGACACCGAGGAGGAGAGGAAGGACTGTGAGCGCCCAAGGAAGAGGAATCATTTACACGGCGCACTTCCTGGACCATCATGGCAAGGTTCAAACAGAGTAAGTCATCTGTGCTTCACCTTGCTATTCATAAGGTTGTCATTGATATCTGGGGTGCTTTGTACTGTATATGAGCCAGATTGTAAAGATTTGATTGGTGGTTGTATTGCATATGGTTGATCAAAAACAATAATCTTACTGAGGTAAGGAAACCTTACTTGAATTATGGTGAAAGATAGGTTAGCCACACCACTGAGACCAACAGTGTTGTGAAGGTAGTGAACTGGAATAATACTGTGCAAATGTGCAATAATACTGTGCAATAAATGTCCAAGAAAAGGCTTTTTAATAATATCTTCATATTATCCAGGTCTTGGTCCCTTAACTTGGATCTTAGTTTGACTCCAGCGAGTGTAAAGCCATGTGAGCCATATGATAAAGATCACGGCAGTATGTCACCTGTTCTGGTTCAACCTGTTCAACCAGCTACTGTAGCTAGATTAGCAGCTATCTTCTTCACGTGCTGAAGTGCACATTCATATTGACACACTTTGCCTATAACCACTTTGCATCTAACCACAATTCAAAATGATGCTACAGTACACCAGTTGGGCCTCATGTATTCAACTATTCATAGTTGGTGAATTACATATCAATGACCAACTGAATAAATACAGCTGATTACATGTCATCACGTTTGACATGTTGTACTGTACGTCTTCATGCCTAAATCTGTCTGCTACAGCACTTGAGTTCTGTGACACAGTGTCTCTTACTGTACTGTTAATCCTGTGTCCCCGATGTCTTCCAGAGGCCAGGAGCCCCATGGCGGAGGCAGCTCTGGGATTCGCACTGGGAGCTGTGGCTGGATGTGTACTGGGGGCCACAGAGGAACCGGTGAATGAGGCCATGTCGGAGATGACCTCGGGGGCCCTGCTGAAGCCCGTGTCCGACGGGGTCCTGATCGTGGGCCCTCTGGGACTGGGCACCCTCCTGGGGGCCACCGCGCTGACCTCTGCCATGACCTCCGTGGTGGCTGGCGTCATCCTGGCGGCAACCGTGGCTTCGGCACTGCTGGCCTCCGGGGTCGACACGTTGTCCCAGGCTGAGTCCATAGGGGTGTGGCTAGCGATTGCACTGGCCGGGGCCTTTGGTACCACAACCAGTGGGGCCACACTGGGAGTAGTTATTGAGAAGATTACAACGTGCTCAGGCCTGGTGGGACTGTTCTGGGCCCTGAGTGTGTTCACCGCAGCCAAAACCGCCCTGCACATCGTACTGAAGCGGATCTGGAGTCAGGGGGAGCCCTGTTGCAGCCTAGTCGGTGGCACGTCCCAGGAGAAAGAGAGGAGAGAAGAGGAGGACAGGGAGGAGGAGCAGTGGGAGGCAGTGACTGTGGAGATGGAGCAGAGGATCTTCACCCAGCAGAAGGAGAGAGGAGGGGCCGAGGGCCTGGAGCACCGAGCCCCCTGGGACGCCCGAGGCAGGGAGAGGGAGGAGACAGAGAGAGAGGGGGTGGACCGGCTGTTGGAAGAGACGGAGCAGAGAAGCGTTCAAGAGACCATCAACCACGTGGTTCTGAAATACGTGGACTTCCTGGCGTTCTCGGGGATCCCGATGACACTCACCGCCATGGTCACCGCAGGGCTCGGCCTGTTTGGGTTCGGGGACTACCGATTTGTGTTCGTGGTCCTCTTGGCGCTGGTCATGTCCATGTCCTTCATGTTGATGAAGTCCTCCAGCTTTAAGTTCTGGATGTTAGCAGGGTGCATGGGCATGTTTGCCACTTTTACAATGGCCGTGCTCACCGTGAGCGCCGGGCAGGAAGTAGCGTCCGCCTCCACCAAGATGCGCGCTGCTGGACACAACCTGTCCAAGGAGGACATCAGCGCCCGCATGAACCACAGGTCCACCGTGGAGGCCCTGGGGGCGGGGTTCTTTGTGGCCAGGCTCTGCCAGCTGAGTTTAGGGGCCACCGTGGGGGGGCCCCTGGCCAGAGTAAGGGTAGGGCAGGAGAAGGTCATCGTGGGGTCGGCCGTGGTGGCATGGCTTCTCCTAGCGGTAGTCGGGGCCTTGGCTCCCGTGCTTGGAGCAGGCGGGGCAGCTGGGGCGCTGCTGGGGGCGGTAGGGGCAGCAGGGGTGTCCATGGGGGCAGCAGCGGCGGCGGCAGCTGGCTGGTCCTCATGGTCAGGTACGATAGCGACCATAGCCGGGCTGGTGGTGGGAGCATTGGGCATGGGGAAGTTTCACTTTGTCAACATAGGACTACAGGTGCCCGTGGCGTATTTCTTTGCTATGACCAATCTCTTTTGATAGAATATTTTACTGTTGCCGATCAGTTTTACACCGGGACGTTTGCAAACACTCAATATGCGACATTGAGTGTTCAATATAGGACTTTGGGAGGTATCCTTAGTGAAGTGGGCCCTACACATCATGAAAAGAAAAAAAAAGTTTTTTTTAAATAATAATAATTTTAAAAAAAAACATGAATGTGAAATTAAGATGTTATGTTATGTTTTTTTTCTTGCAGAGGCCTTCACTGTTCTCATTAACTGTAAAATCTTTAAATGATTAAAATCTTATCTCTCCAGGTTACTCGTGAGCCACATGGTTTCGGTATGTACAGTAGTAATGCAGTGGAGCTTGTTTCATGACAACTCTTGAACTCTGTGACCTACGGTACAGAACACAACCGAGGCTGGGAGAAACCCCGCCCTCGTCTCATATGCAAAAGACCCGAGTTTCCGATGTCCGATTCATTTCTTTTCTTTGCAATGGGGTGTCAAGATGACCAGGCGTGCTGGGCTGTCTGGTCAGCCTCAAAGCAACTAACAGATGATGGCTGGGTATAAAAAGTAACGTAGACCATTATTCTGACTCTTCTCTCTCTCTTCTTCTCTTGTTTTCTCTCTATGCCCTTTCTTCCTTGGGCTCTCTCCTAGAAGGCCTTGGCCGTGTCCGAATGTGCATACTGCCTACTGCCTACTACATAGTACCTACTATACAGTATGCCAGATGCAGTATGTACATTCGGACACAGCCTACTACATTTTCGCATACTATATAGTAGGCTATATAGCATATAACATACTATATAGTTCTGTCCCCTCTCTCTAATCTCTCATCACGGTTGGCACAGTAGGGCAGGATCTAAACCTTTAATTTGTAATGTGTGCCTTGTAATTGCTTTAACTCCTTTGCAATGTAATAAATATACATTTGATTGCCATCACTTTGACCTTTCTTGCTCTTGTTTAGCCTATAATCAGATTGATAATAATGTAAAATGGATGAGATAATAGAGATGTCTGGTAATATTAATACACTGTTCCCCTTCCTCCATCAGGCTAAGTGGTCCTAGTTTTGGTTCCATTACCAATATAAAACCCCCTACACAACCCATCAAAATAAATATCAAACTCCAATGATCACATGATCTCAGAGTCTACTTGAGTGTTGTTACAGTCGTATCATTGTCATTGAAAGAATCTATCACACAAACTCAGGGTCTTGAACGTTGTTGTCATAGACAAAATCTCTTCATCACATGATCTCAGGGTCTACTTGAATGTTGTTATAGTTGTAATATTGTCATTGAAAGAATCTCTTTATCAAGGGGACTTCCATGATTTAGGGTCACCTGATCAGGGATATCAAGATATCAAGAGAATATATCAAGATATCTTCTCTGTGCTGAACTGGTTGTTAAACCCCTCATGCAAAGTTCTTTTTATCCAGTGTCTGGGTGACGCAATACAGCCTAATTAGTTACCTGACCAAAGGTTGGTTTGGCAGGGAGAGAACAGAGATCAACTCTATGAGAAGAACAATGTAAAGGAGAGTGAGAGACTGGAAGAAGAAAGGTTTGCCATACCGAGTGAGCAACTGAAGAGGTACAGCATAGCACTGCAAAGTTTACCGTATATGATGACAAGAGCCAGGATTTTATACAAAACGACCCTAGTTTAGAAAAGATTACAGTACAGAATAGGCACCTGCCTCAATTGACAGTTGCTAGTAGTGCCTTTCTGTGTGGACCATGGGGCGTGCACCAGTCAGAGCATAGGGCAGTACTTTCCATTGCCATGTGGGACAGTCACATGACCCACAACCTGTCTATACAGGAAGAGAAGAGTGAGAGGCTGCATTAGAGAAGCAGGAAGACAACTGACAGATAAACAATGAAGTAACGCAAAACAGGACCACGGAAGCGAGACATTTCAACTCAATTTGAAACTGCACGACTTATGATTTACATTCCTGCATGATTTTTGATGTACATTTCCGTACTGTAAGTATGTATTGCTTTTATGTTTCAGTGGGGATCTTATGGTACGCTTGATGCATTCAATGCTGCAAGATTGACTGCAAACTAAAGACCAGCCAAGATTTAGGGCTGTGTTTTAAGCCTAGACAGAGTGACACATGCACATCCATAAACCAAAGGGCAGGTGCCGAGCCAAAACAAGAGATATCGAAATGAAAAAGAGCGGTCTCGCACACTGCTGGGCTCCATGGTTAAGGCATTTATTGTACCTGATGAAGAGCTTTGCTCGAAACATCACACGTTTGATTCAGGTACAATAAATGCCTTAACCATGGAGCCCAGCAGTGTGCGAGACCGCTTTTTCATTGTGTTTTAAGCCTAAACATGAAGATTTAAAAGGTCATGATGGTGCTTCTTTCAGTTTCAGTTCTTCTGGTAGAATTGACAATTATTGTTTTACTCCCCCCTATAGAAATGGAGGTTTATCAAAAGATTTTTCTGCTGGCACTAGCCGCGGCTACCTCTGCTTTGGACAACGGTCTGCTGAGGACCCCACCCATGGGCTGGATGTCATGGGAACGCTTCCGCTGTAATATCGATTGTGACAATGACCCCAAGAACTGCATCAGGTAACAACTTCCTCCTTTTTTCTCGTCTTTCGGCTGGGACGTCTTTTTCACTTGTCTCCCATTCGCATGTCTCCCTGTCCCCGTGTCCCCCTGTCCCCGTAGTGAGAACCTGTTCCGGGACATGGCGGACAGGCTGGCTGAGGACGGCTGGAAGGAACTGGGATATGAATACGTGATGATAGACGACTGCTGGACCTCCATGGTGCGGGACAAAGATGGCCGACTGCAGGCTGACCCTAAAAGGTTCATTTCTCCGAGCCTCTGTCTATTGATGACACAACGTTTTTGTTGTGAAACTGTTGTGTGGCGGTAAACCCATGTCCCATATCAGCCTTTAAGCCTTACTGCTCAGAACTTGGGGAGGCGTGAGGGTAATTCGCTGCCGTAGTGGTACTTCTGTCCAATACACTCAAACCAGCTCCTTAACTCAAACCTTTACGGGTGCATAGTGGGAAAAGGTGGCTAGGGGTCATCTTGGCACCTGGCCAAGAGCTTTATTCACCGTCTGCTTTCCCAGGTTCCCAGGGGGCATTGCAAAACTGGCTCGATACATCCATGACCGCGGCCTGAAGCTGGGCATCTACGGAGACATGGGCACCCACACCTGTGCGGGCTTCCCCGGCACTACGCTGGACAAGATCAAGATCGATGCCCAGACTTTCGCCAGTTGGGGTGTGGACTTCCTGAAGTTTGACGGTTGCTACTCAAATGCTGTGGAGCAACAGTTGGGTGAGCGCGTGTGTGACTGACGTTTCTTTCAAGATGTGGGATGTCAGAAAGTATATGATTTTATAGAACATTCTGTGGTGCATCTTTGCTCATACAGGTTACCCTCTCATGTCTACGGCTTTGAATGCAACAGGACGTCCTATTGCTTATTCCTGCAGCTGGCCTGTGTACAGAGGTGGACTCCCTCCCAGTGTGAGTTGCAATACATTCATCTGTTGCAGTTTCATACCATTAAAACCTTAGTTTTACGTGAAGTTCCTGTATATACCAAATACACGCGCACAGTCACAAAATGCATTCATGGGCGGAGGTCTGTGCTCTCTGAGCACCATTTCTAGTCAGTACTATTTCTCAACCTTGGATCAATGACTCAGATCTCGTAAACGTTCTCTAGTAGTTTATTGATAAAGATGTGTGTGCATTTCGTTGTCCCGGTACAATAAAGTTGAATCTGATTTAATCTAATTAGCAACATAAACCTTTTATGGGGCAAATAAGAGTTTCATGCACAGAACGTTAACCCTCACACACTCTTACAGCTGTGTCTCTCACACACTCTCATATAGTTGTGTATCTCACACACTCTCATACAGCTGTGTCTCTCACACACTCTCATACAGCTGTGTCTCTCACACACTCTCATACTCTCTCTATGTCTCTACTACCCCCCCCCCCAACCTCCCCCCCCAGGTGAACTACTCTCTGATGGGGGACATATGTAATCTCTGGAGGAACTTCAATGACATCGAGGACTCCTGGGACAGCGTGCAGGGCATCGTGGACTGGTTCTCCAACAACCAGGATTACCTGCAGCCTGCTGCCGGGCCCGGGCGCTGGAACGACCCGGACATGGTCTGTCCAGCTGCCCGTCTGAGCTTCCTTTACCTCAGATTCAAGCCCTGGTCGGACGTGCGTGAAAGAGCGCCGCGCAGGCCTAGCTAGCTCGCTCTGCATTCGCTAGCTCCGTTCATGAACACAGTCTAGCTGGCTGTTGCACCGGCAGTAGTAGAGTCAGCCAGTATTTCATTTGAAGCTGTGTTAGCAAACGGAGCTAACGCTAAATTTACTATCTGCGGCTGTCTGGCGCCGTTTCACACATCGCGGATCACATTTCCTGGTACTGATGTCATTGTGGACTTGCCAGTTGTGTTTTTCTCTGATCTGTATATTTCATGACCCTTCTCAGCTTATCATTGGAAACTTCGGCCTCAGTATCGACCAATCCCGCTCTCAGATGGCTCTGTGGGCCATCATGGCTGCACCACTCATCATGTCCAATGACCTGCGGACCCTAAGCAGCGAGGCCAGGGCGGTCCTCACCAACAAGGTTGCCATCAGCATCAACCAGGACCCTTTAGGCATGCAAGGGAGATGCCTGCTGAAGGTACCCATTTCCCTACCATTACTTTTTGACTCTCCAACTGAGTGCCGTTGATGCGGAATGTGCAGTGGACTGTTCAACTCTCTTATCCCTCCTCTATATGTCTCTCCTTCCTGTCTGTTTCCATCTGCCGTTCTCCCAGGAGAAGACCCGTATCGAGGTGTACTGGAGGCCTCTCTCTAAGTCTGCAAGTGCCCTGGTGTTCCTCAGCCGTCGCCAGGACATGCCTCATCGCTACAACACGTCCTTGGACAGGCTACAGTACAAAGCTGGCACATACGCGGTGGGCACAGTCACGCAGCCCGTGGCTGCTAATCCTCTCTAAACTATCTGATAGTAAATCACCATAACATTCTCAACCCGATACATGGCCGCTAATGTTTACTTACAGCTAAGAGTGTGCTGTTTCCTGTAAAGACGCCAGTACGCTCCAGCTATAGATGCTAAGTTTGCGTGGTAGCGGTAGGCCTACAGTACCGCAGTGCTGTTTGATGGCATAGCGTAGATGCTAAGTTTGTGTTGGTCTCTTATCTCTCCACCAGGCGTATGACGTGTTCTCGGGAAAGACGGTGACGGGTCTGAGCAGCGCCACGGTTTTAACCGTCTCCGTTAACCCCTCCGGTGTCGTCATGTGGTACGTCTATCCCACAGGGCAGTCTGAGAAGCCTCGGGGTACAGGCCGATACCCCTACGTCCGTCAGAAATAGAGGATGGAAAGACTTAGGCCTGGTATTTCACTCTGAACCTACTGTGGATTCATTTCATGTGGATTTGATGTGGTTTGAGTGAACCTTTTATTTTTCTGATGGAGGTTTCAATCAAAACCCATTGGAAATGTATTTTTGTTTTATGTGTTTTACCTTAATAAATGCACAAAGATTTATTGTATTTTCTTTGTACGCCCTGGTGTAATGTTTGGAGGTTATTTAAGATTGCATTTTCCATTTAGTTGTCTGCTGTGCTTATTTTCATCAAAAGAAAGTCCTATCTACTGTACTTGATTGAAATAGGCATGACAATGACGGTCATACCAACTTCCACCACCAGGGGGCAGTATAGACTTGAGATGTACTCTCCAACCTTTCAGCTTAATTTTACCCATGAGACAAGGACAAACAGATAGTAGCCTGTCGGGGAAGATTAAGTTTGCCCACCATCCCAAGAGACAACATACGGAACATGGCAATCACATGTAAATTCATTCTTTGTATCAGGTCAGCATATGGTGGTGAGAGATGTTGATATGGTCTTCTGAATCAGTGCTGCCAGGTCTGCCAGGGCTCGGCGACAAACAGATGAGGAGATGACGATATCGAATAGTGGTCTGGTGTATTCTCTGGGCAGCTGCAGATACATCTGTGAAGGAGACATACAGTATTCTTGCCATGACCCAGGTCAGTCAAGAGAATGGTCAGCAGTACTGTGAGACGACACACGTTCAAAAAGAGTCACCCATGAAATAATGTTGCATAATAGGTCCCACAGTCTTTTAACCTCAGCGTCAAACCACAGGCCAGAAGTCTCCAAAGTCTGGTGCCCGTGTGAATGTACAGCGGTGCTCTGTGGCCCTCCTCTGGCCCCTGGGCCCGCTGAGCATGCTGGGGGAAGTGGTCTGTGTCCTCCCACGTCTTTCCCACGGCCCCACGGAGGTCAGCCAGGGGTCGCCGGGATTGCCCCTCTGCCAGCTGACATCACTCACGGATGACTCCACCAGAGAGACACAGAGCATGTCGGGAGTCGAACATGTGTCCTTAAAAGTAGCCCTCACACATCCACACACTCCTAGAACACCCGCGCAACAGTTATACAAGGGGGGCATAGACACAAGCACTTACACAAAGAGCACACACAAACAACAACAACACGCGTGTGGGCTATGTAAGAGGAGAGGGCATTAGGACTGGCAGTGGTCCTGGACTCCTGGTACACAGTTTCTTCCTCTGGAACTACAATTCCCAGTGCTCTCAGCACCACTCTCCCTGACAGAATAGGCTACTGCAAGCCTGGTGCTAGACTGCAAAAAGCTATATAATGGAGGGAAATTGGACTGTGCGATATGGAGTACCTGCCTACTGTTGAATGTAGGCTATAGACTATCTCTAGTGTCCCAAATAGCCTACATGCAATAAGTAAAACAGGTGGTAAAATGTTTAGGTGTGTGCAGCACTGTTCCATCCCCTCAATCAGATGTATTGGTGCATGGTGGAAACACATGCATGTGCCAGGATGATCCACCATGTCTCGTCAACACACACACACACACACACACACCCATACACACACGCGCGTACAGGCCTGTACATAGTTTACTGTCTGCTTGTGCAACACGGCGAAATTGAATCTCACATAGTCACAGAGCTCTAACTCCGCCATCCATAGATCACCACCGCAGGTCCTCCTGAACTCAGCAGGACGCGACATCTCTGGGTCACGCAGCAGATGCCGCTCAGTGGGCCTGCCTCTCACTGGGCCTGCCTCTCACTGGGCCTGCCTCTCACTGGGCCTGCCTCTCACTGGGCCCGCCTCTCACTGGGCCCGCCTCTCACTGGGCCCGCCTCTCAGTGGGCCCGCCTCTCACTGGGCCCGCCTCTCACTGGGCCCGCCTCTCACTGGGCCCGCCTCTCACTGGGCCCGCCTCTCACTGGGCCCGCCTCTCACTGGGCCCGCCTCTCACTGGGCCCGCGGGCGGCCGAGCAGCACGACAGCGAACCCGCCGTGTCGCAGTGCCCGTCCGCTCTGCGGCCTGACGGATGAACGCTGCACTTTATGGCGTCGTAAACTTGGATGCATGCGGTGCCCGCGTCTCATGTTGCGGAGAGGAAGTCACGCAGGTGTTCCTCCACACGCGCACACGGACGGACGGACGGACGGACGCACGCACGCACGCGCGCGCACACACACACACACACACACACACACACACACACACACACACACGCCCCACAGAGATCCAGAGATGAGGAGGAGGGATCTGGCATGGGAACTGAGTGCTCTGCTACACATAGCCGCTGCTGGTGGGTTGGACACCCCTTAGAAAGGCCATAGCAACCCTATAACCCCCCAAGAAATTGTGTTAACTTCTTCACACATTTCATTTTTTTCACTGAATAAAATTAATTGTTCGACTGTGTGACATGTTTTGTTCCTGTCAATAAATGATTGATTCTAGTGCCCCAAATAGCCTACATGCAATAAGCTCGAATCAGGAAAAACCATCATAGTAACGTAGCCAAAACGTTCCTATCAGTTCGTCAGCTGAAGGAAAACTATATAGCTACTTACATTAAACACCTTTGGAAATTATGAATCGGAAGTGGTCCGGTTGATGTAACAACTGAGCTAATGCGGTGTAGCTTAGCCCATAGCTAGTATAGCAGGCTTATCTTCATTTTCATCATCATACTAACCATTTTCTAATAATGGGTGCCCCTAACTTACTCACCCTGCTTTACATGTGCAGGAAGACTCCACGATTTTGTCTTGATGAATTTCCATCTGGAGTTTGTGTGTTGTTTGTGCCTTCCTCACAGATCGCCAACACCTATCAACTGTGATATTGTTACCTCCGTCCAAAATCCGAATGTCATGGATATATCCTTGGGTAAAGTAGTTCAGGGTAGAGTAGTTCAGGCCTTTCTGTGGAACTTTCTTAGACAACTTAGTGGCATTTGGCCAAAAAAAAAAAGAAAACAGCAATATTGTCTGGAATCCTTGCGAGAGAATCATCTGGTAGCTGACTGTTCAGTGGACATTTTGGTAATGTGCTGCAAAGTTTGTGGGACAGCAACAGTAACTGGGGGAAGCAGGATTATTTTGTGTCTATTACCATCCGTTTTGAATTCAAACTATCGTTTAATCTGTTCTGGTTTGGGGACCTATATTACTATATGCTCTAGCCGGATCTAACTGAGTGTTACTCCGCCTGCTCACAGACAGAAATATGAATTTCATAAACCAGAACGGAGTACACATAGTTTGAGTTCAAAACAATGGTAAATAGAGACAAAAGAATCCCAGAGAGACTTTACTCATATTTAATTAGTTTTTGCGTGCTCTTTGGGTGTTTGGGGGTATTTTTTGGATAGGCTAACATGACTTAATAGGGTGCGCACTAGCATTAGCCACCAGTGGAAATTGGAACGACCCAAAGCTATCTACAGCATGGAATTAACTGAAAATGATCTCCATCGGTCAAAAACATCATAGGGAAGTCGAAAATGAGGCTCTAGTTCAAACATGTTTGAATATCCCTTTAAACTCCCCCTAAACACCCTCAATCAAGATCAGCTGGCACCACCACTGTTTCCACGAGCCTTAACAAGGCGCAAGTAGCCTACATGTCCATCATGTAAACCCCAACGGTCGTGCTACCTGTAGGTTAC
>NC_140243.1:18200954-18278454 GCF_949987555.1 Borostomias antarcticus | reverse complement strand
CCAGCCAGGTGCTATTATGACAGGGGCATTTGTATTAGCGGGGCGACTATTTGTCTTTTTGCTTTTGCCCTCATTGTGTGGCCTGCAAATGCTTTCTGCCTCTGTCTGCTCTTCTCCAGCCTGCATGCTGATCACCGGATCACCGGGTTCTGATCCAAAACATCCCACAGCAGATTAACCGGGGTGACCTTGCCGTCCGCGCTAATCCCGTCCCATCATTGTGATTTACTGCCTTAATACAGCACCCCTGGCCCTGCGCCTCGCCCCCCTGACCCCATCGACCCCGCTGACCCACCGTCTGGGGGCAGGGCAGCGGGACCGAGGGCCAGGAGATGGGGGCGAAGGTCATACACACCATGAGAAAGTGTAGCGTCAGGCTGGGTGGAGAGACCCACTGCTGCGGGCCTGACGTACAGTTCCACCCAGGCTCGGAGGCCGTCGCGCCTGTCGACCCATCGTGTTGTTCAAATATTGGGAGAGGTCAGCCCAGGATGGGAGGGTCAGAGTTGAGGAAGGGATCACATGGAACAGAGACATCAGCGATAAGCCTTGTATCGAGTTTAACACAAAATTTGAATGTATTAATGTGAAACAAAAAAAGGATCTGAGTAATACATGACTCAAAGAAAGCTCCAAGCTCCAATAAACCAAGACCACAGAATATTCATGTACTACTCAGATCCTCATATTGCAGCATTTCTCTAGAAAGCGCCACTATATTTTCCCTCTGTGCTACGGTAAAGTACGGTATAACATCAGACATACAGTAGGGTTAACTGAGGCCATTCTGCAGCTGGACTCTTGGACCTTGTAGAGTGCGTTTAGGTGCTGACATCATACATGGGGCAAGTCTTGGCAGATATTCCACCAGAATGTCTCTGTACAGGACCAAGGGGGGTACAGTAGGGCCCCGTCCAGGTCCTCTGCCTTAGCCCTTAATCACGACTGGATTTAGGTTTACCCTCGCCCTCTCTGCGCCCTCGGGCCACACCGCGACGGCACCACGACACTCCAGACCCCACTGCTGCAAGACTAATCATCTTGAATGCATTACATAAGCTATTATACAACAATAAACAAGTTACATGCTTTGGTGGATGTGGCTCAGGCTCCAGTATCTTCCACTGAACCTCTTCTCTGATGAGAATTACACTCTGTGGGTGGCCTGGATGCCCGTAGTCAGAGGACAAGCTCGTAATGCAGTTGTTCCTTTAAATTAATCTTAAGACCCCGTATGAATGGGTCAGTGTCTTACCCAGCTGTGGCTGCTCTTGACCAGCCAGACAGTCCTTGATTAGTCTCCCCCACCTTCTCCCTCCTCCTCCTCCCCAGTTGGCCCAACCTTTTGGCTGGGACCACGCCCGGACGCGTACATGGCTGGCAGCACGTTGCGATGGCTTAAGTCCCTGCGTGGCGGAGGGCCAGCCCATCAGCTGCCTCCTGGCAGGAGAGAATAGGTCAAAGTCAGAGCCACCTGCTGTACCCAGCTCAGAGAGCAGCAGCACATAGAGAATTAGCTTAGCCAGCTAAACCACGCAGCCTAGCTAGCTGCTAAGAATCCCTAGAGTAGCTTGCGCGGGTGAAGTCGCCAAGAACATTAGTTTTGCTAATTAAACCACACAAAGCCTAGCTAGCTGCAAATAAAACGTTACGTTACAAAGCTGTAGTGGCTTGTGCAACTAGATTATAACAAAGAACAACAAACAAACATGGCGACTTCTCAAAGTCGTTTATTTCTATTCATACAGCTTGTGACACAGAATACACACACACACACACACACACACGCACACACACACACACACACACACACACACACACACACACACACTGAAGCGGTTGCCGATGTCCTCTGCATTTCTCCCATCCAAGCTGTCCTCCTCATAAGTGGCACCTGGGTCCAAGTGCTCAGTCCAGGTCCTGGTCAGGGACATCTGTTCTTCTGCATGTTTTTCATATTGGGGTTCTATGTGGAGGGAACATGCAAACTCTGGAGATAGCCCATGCGGGAATTGAACCAGACAGTGTGACGGTGGAACACGCAGCCACCATGCCACCCAGTGTCTTGCTCAAGGACACTTCTTGCTCAAGGACACTTTGACATACTGCCGGACCTTCCGATCCCCAGCCAGCAGCTCTACCTCCTGAGCTACAGTATGTGCCACCCATTAGTTGTTAGCTTTGCTAACTAAACCACATGCCTAGAGCCTGCTACTAGATTGGCCTACTAGCCTATAGAATTACCAGATCTAGAGTTTTCCCATCTCATCCTAGATGGCGTAGTGTGGTTAGTACTTAGGCAAGGGCAGTCCACAGTGCATAGTTCATCGATATCGGATGATATGTCCTGTACTGTAGCCTACACAAGTAGACCTTGATCCTATGATATCATGAAGTCATGATTTCATGCTCACGTGTAGAGGAGACAGCACTGATCAATGTTGATGAATGAAACCAATTGGAAACTGAACATCACAGTTTGTGAATGCAGTTATCAGTGAGCATTGAGATGATTTTTAGGCAAACATGCACGCCAGTTCAAATTCATGGCAGGTCCTCTTTCTGGTCAAATATATTGATAAATCAAATATACCAGCTTGAAAACAAAATCTGATGGTCAACATCAACCTTCAAGAACTAAAATTAATTTGCAGGAAGTCCAGAGGACATGCGGAATGGCTCTGTCACGCCATTGTAGACCTACAGTACATTGTAGACCTACACTTAATGATCCACCAATGTTCACTGTGGTCAGTCTCTTCAACAGTCTGTCTACTTTCCAGTCTGTGTTGATTTTTTTTCATTTTCATAAGTTTTTGTGTTTTTACTTCTTCCAAAAATGTGATGCTCAATGTTGTAGGCTACATTAATAATTGTGGAGCAGCGGTGTCATCTCTCATACAAAAACAAAACAAAACAAAACAACAACTCTCAGTATTGTCTGACTACAATGTCACAAGCCAAGCTTCCAGGTCACCCTCCCTTTAAATACTGTTCTCCTTTACTCGTCCTCAATCTCAGCTACAGTACCCCCTCTCTTGTCCTCTCAGCATCTCACAAGAGGATTACTTTAGCCTCCCTGTTCCAGGTCAATGGCTGTGTACTCCCAGCATGCAGTAGGCTTCCATCCCGCTGATGAGAACTGTCAAACTAGCCTCGTAAGACCATCCTGATTTCGCAAGCTCATGTTCTGTCTCTCACAAATCAGTTTGGACGCTCTCCATAGAGATCGGTTTGTGCCAGATCAGAAAACGATTGCACCAATCAGCATTGGTACTGAGAATATGAAATACAAACAGTTTCACTGGGTGGGTTTAGGTGTGATGACAGCAAGGAGCGGTTGAAGTTAGCAAGTGATAGAAGGTGATAGACAGATGGTTCATCCATTCACCTGCCAAGTATTTTTGAAAGTGCCTGCTCTTTTCCAAATAGTTTCCAATGGAGAGTTTCTGGCGAGTCAGGTTAGTGTCAAACTAAACTCACGAGTCAGTCTCTAAACACTGCGGAGGCCCTTGTTACAAAACTGTGAGGCATACTGTATGACCTCAGTAGCTTTGGGAATCCCCATCGCTGCTCTTTATAGACCGAGAACAGAGTAGCCTGCTGGAACATTAGTACCCTACTTCTATTCCCAAAAGCCTTACTGTATGTAGCCTAATAGGCAACCAATCTTGAGACTCATTCAACATGACATTACCAGTTTACAGAG
Organism: Borostomias antarcticus; assembly: GCF_949987555.1. Classification (NCBI taxonomy): domain Eukaryota; kingdom Metazoa; phylum Chordata; class Actinopteri; order Stomiiformes; family Stomiidae; genus Borostomias; species Borostomias antarcticus. The sequence goes on along the minus strand of NC_140243.1, from coordinate 18,274,745 downwards.
AACTGCACCTTCTTTGCCTCATCTGGGAAAGAAATCACATACAGAATTCCCATTTGCAAACAGGAAGTATGTCTGTATTCTTCGTGCCTTGGCCTAAACCAATAGGACACCCTGATCAACTTCGGTGGCCAAAGGGATCAGAATGCTGATGTGGACCAGTAGACTGACAGAGTGGACTTATTTAGGGGTATTAAATGCTAAAAATCACCAGGCCCAAACTCATAGGCGTAGTTTTAGGTATGGACGCTATGGACATGTCCATACCAAAGCCACAGAAACACGAATTGTCCCTACCAAAAATAATACATAGTGAAACTGTAGTTTTTAATTACCATTCACAACTTTCGAAAGCAAAACGGTTGGGAATTAAGGCGTGGTTGAGGTTGGGAATTAAGGCCTGGTTGACAGCTGCGTTCAGCAAGCTATCCAATCAACAACGTAGCCTACTTCCCCCTCCCTCCCTCCCTCCCTCCCTCCCTCCCTCCCTCCCTCCCCCCCTCCCTCCCTCGCCTCTGTGACCCAGCGGCCTGCCTCGCGAGCTCAGCGCGCAGCACATCGAGCATCCACTGTCGGCAACGGCGGGAATTTTGATTAGGGCAGCAAGTAAGATTAAAGTTATTGAACAATAGGGAGTAAAATATGACAATTCTTTTTCTGTACAGAGTTGTATCAATGATAATAGTTTAGTTTGCGTCCTACGTAAACTGTAATGTTAGTGCTAGCTGGTGGTGCAGCTAGTCAGAGCTAGCTATTAGCTATAACGTTAGGTCTCGTAACCTGCTGAGGCAGAGATAAGGTGCTGTAATGTTGTCATAACAGTTGTCTTTAGCTAGTAATAAATCAGTTTTGGTATAACGTTGCAAACTCCTAGGTTTGAGCAATGACTAGCTAGGTTCACTCGCCCACTGAATTGCATAGGCTAAACAAACGAGACGTAGACGTCTGGTTTGTTTATGCAATTCAGTTCAATAGTCCAAGTCCAGCGTAATTATGTTCATATTTCATATGCTACACAGAATAGGCTGTAGGCTACACGGAAAAGAGTGTTTCATGTCTGCAAGTAGTTTGATATTGTCAATCATTTCCCTTTTATGATAGATGGTGAGTGGAGGGCAAAATGCCACCAGAAAAAAAGAAGACAAAAAATGGACATTATAATTTTTTTGGTCAAAGCAGCAGAAAGGCAGGATCAGGAGAGGCAGGAGATGCATCAGGGTCACAGGTGAGACTATAGTCTGACTCAACTAGTCTGGGTCTGGGGTCTTTCTCGTTCGCAGTTGTTTCGCCGGTCTAGAGCGGAAGCGCGATGACGCATCGCATAATTTTCCGGTCTGGACCGGAAGAAGAACAGTTGTTGTAATGTTTTTACTATAGGCTGCACATGGTGAAGTTTCGAGTAGATAACATTCGCGATCGCATCACCAGGCATAAAACCTACAACAATTGTAAAAGAAGATGCGAGGAGAACTACCGGTTAAGGAAAAATAAAGCAAGCGGAAGTAGGAGGCGGGCTCTACAGGCTTGAGCCGGAAGAAGGGGCGGGCTTAAGGCAGTGAAGTAAATAGACACCAGGGCTGCGTTCCGAATCGCCTACTACCCTACTATATAGTATGGCAAAACAGAATGTAGTATGTCCCAATACATAGTATGCCACATGCAGTATGGCAAAAGTACCAGGATGACCTACTACATCCGGTCGTATTTTGCAGTATGCAAGCCAGCAGGCTTTTCTGGCTATTCTGACCCACAATCCTGTGCGCAGCGGAAATGTGCGTCACATGTGCGAGTTGTGACAGCTGTGGACGAATGTCGCGTTATGGACAGCGACGGATGTGGGCTAATTTCAAGGCGCAATGTTATGACAAGATAGTATGTCCCAATTGGATGCCTACTGCTTGCAAAGTACGTATTTTCTAAGGGCAGCTGTAGTAGGTACTGGTAGTAAGAAGTAGAAGTATGCGATTCGGAACGCAGCCCAGGCTCTTCTCCCCGAGGAGAGACTGGTGACGCGAGGCTAGACTCAACAGATGTAGGTTTTGTTGATAAACCTTGTCATTCGTTGTCACATTGCCCAATCAGTGGCGACGGAAATTAATCTGATTCGGCCACCACCCAGATTCAATCCAGACTACGTGAAACAACAACAATCCAGTGTGTCCCTACCAAAGCTCAAATCAAACCTACGTCCCTGAGTCTACCCCCTGTCTATCAGTCTACCCCTGGTTGTCGGCAGCTGGGTAATATATAAAATTGTGCCCATGGTAAATGTGACACAATGATCTCAATACAGGGTAGATGGTGCTGTCATACCCTACTGGAAAATCCAACTAGAACCAGCTACAAATCGTAGCTGGTTAGCTGGTGTTGCTGGATTTACATGGTGGGCCAGCCCATCTGTCTTGTCAGTATCCCCCCTGTCTGTCAGTCTTAAAGTCCAGCTGAAACAGACGTTTGAGATAATCTAACTTCCGTAGATTGACTCTACTCAAACAGGCTATAGGGGCGGGACATAACGTTTAGAGTAATTTGATTGGAACATTGACAAGTGCGTGGGTTATAACAACTTAAGACAGATAGATAGACCGATAGCGTTGATTGACGGGTGGATGTCGTGGGATTATTGGTTGTCCTTGCTTTTGCATTGCAGATGTACTGTAAGCACTTGGGAGATTTGGTTTTACAGGAAGAAAAAAAATTCAAAAGGATTTGATATAAGATTACAATAAAACTCAAAATGTGTATATTGTTAAATAGGTGCACACTATGACCAAGGATATAATCCAAAATGGAAGCAAATGCATTTTTGATTGCATGGCGTCTTTAAGGGGGCGTAACCGTTGGACCCAGTCTCATTTTCGCTACTTGAATCTATTGTACTTTGTTTTTTAATCTCTAGCTTACCAGCAGACTCGGAGAGTCAGACTCTGTAAAATTAGTCAGGTTCTGACAGCCTCCATGTCTATAGGTCATTACACTAAACAAGCCACTGACATCAGAGTTCTACTGCGACATTTTCAGATGAAGAACAACTCCTAGACTCCACTGTGTGTGTCTGACTCTGTGTGTGAGGGTCTGTGTGTCTGAGTGTTTCTTTTTTGCAATTATGTATTACGGTTGCAAACCACACTCATGCATTATTTCCTCTTCTGTTGGTTTCCTCTGAAATTAGTCTGTCTTCAGTCGTACGCAAGTGGCACCAGAAAACAGGAAATAGTCTGCAATTTAAACACTATTCAGACAGACATAACACAAGTGAGATCACAATGACATGGTTTCCAAAGGAATTAAACTGCTACCTTGGAACAAAGCAACATCCTGTCACACAAATGCAGGCACACACACACACACGCACGCACGCACACACACACACACACACACACACACACACACACACACACACACACACACACACACACACACACACACACACACACACACACACACACTGTTCAGTGAGCTGTGGGTGACTCCTGCGTGAAGTGCGGAGGTCAACCAGGCTTTTGACAAATTGTCTATGACAAAGCCCAATGGTCAGTGGCAAGAGCTCCTCCCATTATATTTGACTACATGATGACTGTCAGTATAGGAAAAAGAGCCTTTCTGCCAAATAGGGCACATGTCCACCTCTCTCATAGCCAGAGGCATGACTTAGTGACTTATCTTAGCTCACACATGATGGCTCACACAGTACATTGCTTAAACTGTGACTTGGGTGAATACAGCGGATTTGTTTGCATCCATAAACTCTTTCAAAACACACCAACTGACTCATCCACCCTCCTGAGTGCCACACTCACCGTCTATCTGCACCATGAGACTCCTGTCCTTTACTCATCTCTAAACACCTCAGCCTCTGTAGTCCATGCTGCTTATTGTGGAAAGGGCAGCAGACATGGTCTCAATTCCAGTTGACACACAGGAAAGGTCATCTGTAAATTAAGAGATTCATTCTGTTTGGTCGACCTTGAGAGAGAATGGCTGGCGATTGGTTTAGAGGTGGCGTTGTTGGGGCTGGCATTTGTTGGCACAATTGTGGCGCTCTATCCGCGAAGGGTGCAAGGTGGCATTGTGGTCATTGTGAGACACTCGTGGTACCTTCCAGTGCCACATAGTGCTGGGGTCAGAGCCCTAATATTTTTATACCGACTTCATGACACATTCCTTACAGGCCTCTGAGATAAAGGCAGCTGCTGCTTGGTTAATGTTTACAGGGAGAGAATATCAACCATGGGCTGATATGAGTGATAGGACTGGAGAGGACAGCAAGCACACTGGGGGAAAACCGTGGTGATCAGCCCCACACCTGACTCTCAGACACAGGGGGTCAAAGAGTTTAGGCGTGCTAGTAAGTTGTACACAAACACAATTTATAATCACACACACTTTATGATCCCACGCACTCCTGAAGTACAAGGTCCAGCTGTGACCGGAGCATGACAGCATGTTGTGTCATGGGCGCCTCTCCACTTGAGTGCCATCTGGCCCATAGCGCCTAAAGGGCGTTGGCAGACACAGCCACCACCGATAGGCTGAGAATGCAGAGTCAGATGATGGCAGGGGCCCGGGCTTGTCAGGTGTAAGTACATTAACACCTCTGACATGCACCGGGTACAGTATATAATGACTGGAGCTAGCGAGCTAGCTAGCTGGGCTGGTGTACTCGGTCATGGAGCAGCCGTGAGAGTGCTCAGTTCTAAAGCCCTGATAAGAGACTTAAGAGGCTGCAGGAATCAGGGCAGCTCACAGCCCCCTGCTCCGTTACTGTGTCAGAATCTAGCTCAAGCTCAGTGCAACCAGCTTTCCAGTGAACTGCCTGGTCCAAAAATGGTATAATATGGTTCATATGGCAGTAGGACCCCTATCATAATTAGGGGTCCTACACTGTAAGGAGGAACCTATTATTCTTGTCAGTATTCTTATTATTTTTCCTGGAAATGCTGGACCAAAATGCTATAAATAAAAAAGGTCCAAACTACTGTACAGACCATGAGTAACTACGCCACAAAGAGTCACCACGATTCAACCCTAGGTGGCGCTGTAAAATAAAAAAATACTTGGTAGCTTATGTCTTTCCTCATGGGGAAAGACAAATTTACCATTTGAACCCATAATATCCGGAATGATGGATTTTTCTGCAGTTTAAAAAATTGACCTACAACATAAACCGTAAGTCCGATCAGTCTGAAATTTCACAAGTATACTATGTGTATAGTATACCGATATGGTGTTAACAGATAAGAAATCCAATCCAAGGTGGCAGAAAAACTGGCATTTTAGTAAAAAAAAAGAAGAAAAAAAAAGGTCACAAAATTCAAGTGCGTAACTTTTTTTACAACAATGATCTAGGGACTTGAAACGGACTGGCTATGAAGAGGGCACGACCATGTTTCACCGTGTTGGAGTACTTGCAGATATATATATATATATATATATATATATATATATATAACAAGGGAATTACAGGCATTGGTGTGAATGGAATTTGACCATTTAATTTAGCACAAAGCTAATTGCTAATGCTAATATGGTGCTTTAAACTCATCTTCTCATGAACGCTTTACCCAATTCAATCGCCATCACACATATGTACTCTTGGGTATTGTCTCCATCAAAGGCGTTTAGAATAAGTCGTTTAGTTAAAAACATAGTGATTTGTGGCGTATTTGAGTATTTGCGCATCTTTACATTCATATCTATATTTTTGGGAGTGCTTCTTTTAGCAGCATAAACGTTAGTGTTGAAATAATACTAGAAATGTCACACTCACCCTGCTTGAAAGTGTCAGGCTACATTTCACAACCTCTTCCTTAAGTTGTGTGTGTTGGTTCTGTGCGCCCGGGTTGAATGAGTTCCAGTTGATCACAGCGTTCTTTTAATGAGGTATTTAAAATTTAAGAGCCTCACTAATACTTGCAGTGTGAACCTGGTTATAAATGTTTATGGCTTGAAACAATAACATGTTTTTCTTCTGCTCAGACTTCATTTGGTGGAGTTAAGAATGGCAAATCATTCGTCAAGATACAAATCATTGATAAGGCCCCAATTGACAAACCTGGATGGCATGTGCCAGCGAACATTTTTGATCCGGGCGTATGTGTATCTGAAAAGAGGAAATATATTTCCTTACCTAAGCTTGTTGACATTGTCTGAGGACGTTTCAGGTTGTTTTCGCAGGAGATCAAACACTCTGACCTTCAGTGTACGGCTGACCCAACTGTTAAACATTGGAATATTAATCTCACTTGGGTGGCTGTGTTTAATCATGCTAAATAAATCAACAGAACTGCAATGGAAAAACACACAGGTGTTGTGTAATCCCAAGCCTGCTTTGTTTCACCCAATTATGGGACGTTAGAACACAGCAGGGAAAGGTGTCCCCCCTGTCCTCTCAAGAGGCCCATCCTCTTCCTCTGTCTCTGTCTCTCTCTCTCTCTCTCTCTCTCTCTCTCTCTGTCTCTCGCTTTCTCCATCTGGCTTCCATCTAACACGACTCACGTTTCAACTAATCTCCACAACTGCACTGCGGCCAACTGGTCATTGGAGGCTAACTCAGAAGAGATGTCAGACCTGTGGTCAATTAAAAGACGGGAGGTCATTGAACTGTCTTCATTAGCAGAGTGCATAGCCTATAAACGCTGCTGCGACCAAGGAACTTTCACAGAAAAGAGACGGTAGGTTTTACATTTTAGTTGCTAAATAAAATGGGAAGGGGGGGAGGAGAGGGATAGAGAGAGAGAGAGAGAGAGAGAGAGAAGTAGCCTACAGAAGGTGAGAGGCAAGAATAGCTGTTGTGATAAACAGCATCAGAAATAACTCATGGAGTGGCAGCTGACATTGGTGGTCAGGCAGAAATCTCAGGCCAGCTTTGCAGCCCTCCTGTTTAGTCATCTGTTCAGGAGGCTACCCCCTCCCACACCTCTCGTCTGACCCCGTCCACGAATGAGACCGGGGATTTATTACTGGTCATGTGAAGATCTAATTCACACCACGGACAGCAAGCGGCACTGATGTCAAAGAAGGAGTTGCCTTGATAACTCCAGGGTTAAAACCACGCAGAACTGTTTAGACTGAGGGTAGAGGGTAGAGGAGGGGGGGGTCATGTTTGAATCCAGTCCGGAATGTGCGTCCGTTGACGGAGACTTGTGACTCTCAGGTGATTGTGTTCCACTCTGCACGTGTCTGTACACAAATGGAAAAATTAGAAGATAAGCACAGACATCCTGTATCCAATAATTTTCCGATCATTCCCGTTTCCATTCACATACGGTATTTCCCTCCAGCCCAGTGACTTGATAAGAGACCGCAGTGATCTGCGCAGGCTACTTTTAGAGACTGGCACTGGCCGGGGAAGAGACTAGTCTGGAAAATGCGCATTTCAAGGCTGTTGTGCAATTCAGTGTGTGGGGCTCTCATGGCCTTGAAATTACCAAGCAAAAACATTTGCTGTGGGTCACCCCATGTTCCAATGGCTAGAAAAAAAATCTACACCTCTTGTAGTCTAGCCTACTCTCTGAAATGGTGTATATACAAACATGCCTCCTTGAACTGGGTTTGAGAAGCTTGATCTGCTGAGAGTGAAGGCATCACACGGACAAAACAAGAAGCGTTGGAATGGAAGTTGAGGCTAGTCTTGATTAGTTCACACATGGATATCATAAAGAGGAAAATAGATGGAAACGAGTGAAGATTTGCTGTACCTGTGACCAGGTACTCGCATGCGCAGTGCACATGTGCAGCCAGGCCCAATTCTTAGTGGACCAACTAACCGACCGACAGACCAACCAACCGTCCGTCCATCTCACCGACAGAACGAGCTATAGAGCTGCTGGTCACAGATACAAATAATTCTTTCTTTCTCTCTCTCTCTCTCTCTCTCTCTCTCTCTCTCTCTCTCTCTCTCTCTCTCTACATCTATCCATCTGTAACTGTATAGCTGTTCGGGAGTTCCTCTCTGTGTGATTCGGGAGAAACTTGACCCAGGCCTGGATTACACGCTGATGAAAGTGTGCTAAACTAATCCTGCAGAAGACCCCGGCAGGCTCACAATCTCGACCCATTACCCCCCTGTCACCCTAACCCAGCCTGATCCTGCCCTCTGAAGTAGGAGCTCACATCAACCAGATAGCTTTTGCCAGGAACAGCTCATTTTCTAACAAGAACTCCGCTATTTGGGTTTGCATCTCGTGCATGTGATCCGATGGCGTCCGCAATGTCGTCTGCCTGGATGGAGGCGGGTTATGTTTATATTGCTTCCACCTTCATATAGAAACTGAATGAAGCCTTTGTCCGTCTCATAATGATTTCCTCTTCTTGTTCTGCAATGTGCTTTCAGTTTACATGTCATCAGTTCCCATGAAATCCCCACAAAGCTTCTTCAGTACAGAGTTCATCTACATTCAGCCTGCTGCCAGTAGGAGGAGCTGTGGTCCTATTTAAAGTCATGGCTTTAAGTTGTCATAGTTCCCGATGTTATGCACTTAGATGGAACCCCGCGAGCTGCTAGGCAATAAAGTCTCAGCTCTCTGACTACATAGACAATAGGCCCACCTGACCCCTGCTGATCCAGTGCAATGGCAACTTCAGCTACTGTAACATCTAGTCATTAAGCAGTAACTCAGGTGAGAAACCATACTCCTATCCTATGCCCCTGGATCACTCAAATGGGTAGTCTACCTCAGAGTAGCATGTAGCTTATTCAAGATAAACACTGATTTTCACATTTGCATTTTATTATCAGAAGCGTCCTATTATCAGGTACCTTCATAATTTATATCATCAAAATTATAAATTTTTGCTGTAATTTTTGTCTGCAAAATGCTATGATATCTTAAACAGTAGTGAAATATAGGCGTAGTAAAATAGTCAAATAACCAACATTTCTCAAAATGGAAAAAGTTATATAGCTCGTTTTGCAACAAAACTTCAGTCTAGTGACAGGTGAACCAGCTGTTTCTAGGACAGATCAGTTCTCTCCTAGACCATCCTTGGATTGCCACTGGTGTCGTAGGTATTTCCTGAAGCCAATACAATTCTCATCATGATTGGTTATCGAAGCATGCGAGTGTCTGCCATATGCACCTCAGGACCATGGCTGGAGACTGATGCTCCAAGTGAACCTTCTCTCAGGTCGTACTCAACAGACTCATTACCTATTACTTCACTACATATTGTCTATTCTAATATATATATATATATATATGTATATATATATACTTTTTTGACCATTCTTTATTCCTACAGTAAGTAGGCTAAAGCTGAGGGCAAGCTATCTGTAGCTAGTTAGCTAGCTAGCTGGTAGGATTATAAGGCAATCTTGGTACGGGGTTGTCCATAGCACTGGATGGGAGTGTATCCTTCCGCGAGGAACTACTTTTTACCGGTACAGCACCCATTGAGAACCGCTGATCCAAACAACTTCACAGACAACGCTGCATGTCCTGGGGTCCTGAGCAATACACCTGCCGAATGTTATCTTCACAGGCCGGTTCTTGAAATAATCGTGCTCCAGAGAGAGGCAGAAAGACAGTGTGTGGAATTAATATAGAGAGACAGTATATTTGAAGTTATCTTACTTTGTAGTTTTACTTTTTATTTATCCTAGCTTGTTCTAAATCACTGCTACAGTATGTTGTAGACCAGAGACTTGTCTCAAGCTTGTCATTGTCGAGATGACTCTTATAAAAGACTTTGACTTTGAATATTGGCTCCATGGACAGTTGATTCTGAGCTGGATGATGTAAAGTGTTGGACACAAGGCTGGACTGAATAGACAGAATCGCTGGTGGTTCTAGACTGACAGGGACAACTGCTCTGAGGTCAGTGAGTGTGTGTTACGTCTGAGGTCAGTGGGTGTCTGTTATGTTGTGAAACATCCAGAGTGTGTGTGCGTGTGTGTGTGCGCGCACACACGAAGATGAGTAAGTGAGGTCATTGGGTCATATGGGGACATGCAAAGGGGTGTGGTTGGTGTTGAAAGGCTTTTAGACCGCCCACGTTCAGTCTCCTCCCACATTTTGGTGACATGCCCATGGCACATCACTTCACCAAAATAAAAGCATTTTAGCACAGTCATAAGAGCAGCACTACGACTGACTGAGTGCTGGAGCCCCCCTGAGCCTAGTTGAGTACTGACAGACATGCTGTATTATAGAGTTGGAATCATGTGAAGAGAGAAACTATGAATGTTTAACTTTAGAAGTTAAACCAAATGTTCCATTTGGGGGGAAAAAGGAACAATGATTGACTAAACCACGTTATTCTCCGGTATGAATAATATTTTCTGTTTTGGCATAATCACATACTTTGTTTGATGAAAGCACACCAGTAGGCCAAGGTCAAAGGGTATATAAATGAAACAATTCATTTCAGCAGGGGTTGACAATCAAGGTCAGTTCTGGGCCTTTCCTTCTCAGGGGCCGTTGTTTGATTGTAATGTCTTTCCGTATTCAACTGGGTACAATGAGCACAGGCAGGCAGAGGTCCCGAAGGACAGCCAATCTGTCACAGCCAGGATCAGGCCACCTGCGCAGCAAGGACAAACTCACACAGTTACTGTAGCGTTCCCCGTGGCTGCAATCCAAAACACCAGCAAGCAACAAAAGGAGCCAGCGTGTGTGTCTGTGGCCTGTCTGTCTCCAGGGGATCGCTGCAGTGCATTCTGGTTTTCCGGACCACCACAGCCCCTGAGAAAACAACAACAACGCACGTGATGTACCGTACCACAGCCCGCCCCATGCCAACATATGCACAATGTATTTTCTGCTGCCGCTCCTTTCCCCCGGCGGGCATACATGTCGCCGTAGCCCCAGTCGTTTGTCACGCTTTATGTGGAAAAGGGCCATTTCCAGCCCCTAGAATAGCCTGAGTGGAAAGGGACGAGGGCAGAGCAGCGCTTGACCTAGGCTGCGCAAACCCAAAAATGCGCCGCGCTAAGTGTAAGTAAAACCTTTCTGTGCGGCCGTAATTGCACGCGGAGGTGCTTGTTACAGCGAAAGTTCTTGTTACGTGGCCCCGCGTTTATCTGACCGAGCATTTTTGGCCACAGGCTCGGAGGGTGACGGGGACGGGGGGGGCTGTCGTGCCAGTTGGAGCGCCGCGCTGCCCTCGTCCACCCCACTGGCCTATCATTACCCTCCCCCTGCATAACGGCCATTTTCCCTAAAATCCATGCTTTCGCTTTCCTCTTGTTATAAAACACGGCGCCCACGCAAATACACACGGGCGGATTTAGACTTAACTACACGGTTAAGTCCTAGGGCTGCTATTTTAGACCGAGGGAGCGTTGAGAGATGTAAGGACTCCAACCAACGTGCAGTTTCAATAGGGGACTAGTAATCTGGATGTTTTACTGCAGAAGAAACACATTAAACACCATGCGGCCCAATGTGCAGCCCGTCTCGTTCCCCAGTGTGTTACAACACATTTACCCGGGTGTTACATAACGTCTGTGAAATATGGGTTAAGAGGGGAATGGTCATACCACCCGCCATGAATCCCCCGTGGACACACTGGGTCAAAGGCCGGGTGACCAAGATAGTTACCAAACCAACACTTCTTCCCTTTCCCAAATCCCTCAACCCTGTGACAGTACCCATTACACTATCTTTGTTATGGACAACAACCACTCTCAACCTCAAATTCTGCCGTGTTGCGTCTAACACCCGGGTTTGAAGACCCAATACACATACTCAAGGAAAAGATGTGTCATACAGTGATGGCACTGTGCTGAGAGCTTTAGGAAGATTGATGACTGTGTAAAACCACAGTGGTGAGGATGAGGATTTTACAACAGGGCTCACATTTTACACTCCCCGAAGGCTGGGGTGAGCGAGGCCGGCCCTGGGTCGCTCTCTGTGTGCCTACTGCCTACAGTTAGAGAAGGGCTGAAATCCACTGCACCTCTACATACACACACACACACACACACACACACACACACACACACACACACACACACACACACTCGGAATTTGCCTCAAGGTAGTGTTTCTGCTCCACTGGGTGTTGATAAAGGGTAATTATCATGATTATCTCTTCTTTCCAGTAACTGAACCCAAGCTTTCTCAGAGAAACGATCATAGATGATCTGTCAGCGGCGTTAAACCCGTGATCATCCCCTGATTCACAACTTCACGCCGCGTGCTCCCTGCTTCCACCAGACAAATGACCATTCCACCTGCCGCCGCCCTTGACTCTCCGACTGTAGTTTTAGCGAAGCTCTTAAGATAAGTCATAACTCTTATTGCTCGGATCCCGCTTTCCATCTCGACTTCTCCCTCTCCTCCACCTGTCCCCTCGATGTCAACGTTGTGTACATAAGTGGCGCCGTTCCGCGGGGCAAACAGAGCTGCCGCTTAATGGCAGGCATTAGCGTCTCCGGATCAACAACAAGATGCACGTCCACCTCCCCGTCGTCCCTGGCAACGCTGCCCGTCTCCCCGGGGACCGGGCCGCTAATAGCGTCTAATCAGCAGGAAATGATGCGTGGCATATTATGGAGACGAGGCCGGGCCTAACGCTAAAACGCTGATATGGAGGTAGGGAACATGCCCCGGTCCACAGACGGCACTCATCCTTCTCTCATCCTTCTCTCTTCCTCCTCCTGTCCTTCTACACTCCTTCTTCACGTGCGCCGCGGTTCCCTCGAGAGGCCGGACCCTCGGGGCACGGTGCTGTGCTTTCAGCTGGGGGTCCGTTCCCGAGCCAGACCAACTTTCACTCGGTGACAAACAAATATAGAAAGTGACAGGGCTCGGCTGAGGGCTAAATATAACGCTGAAATGTTGAAGGATGCTATAATACTTTCGAAGGTGATAATCTCGCTAACACTGACCACGAGGGAGGTTGAGTTTGACCGACAGATCGGCACAGCCAAACGTGGAAAGCAAGAGTTATTCTGCTAAACGACTCTAATGTAATGTAGCTAATGTAAGAAGACTGTCCCTCAGCGACTCACATTTCTTAACCCTCCCCTTCTTGACGGTGCTCCTTTTTATTTCGCAAGCCGAAATAATCTATCAATGACACAAGCGATTCTGACCAACCGCCGCTCCAACCCTGTCCTTGGACCAGGTTAAATGAAAACATGCGTGTAAAAATAGTACGGCAGCCTCTGACTAACCCTGACCACAGTTACCGCTCTCCTCCTACGAGCCTGACCTCACTGCCCTGCAGGACATCCGCGATTGCTGGGGCTCCAGGTTCTGAACCGAATTGTTGTTATTCAATGTCAGCAGGTCTCTCGACGTCTGACTTTCTGCTTCCTCTTGCGGGCCCCGCCGACCCCGTTGGCTCCTCCCCCCCCCCCTGGCGTTAAGGTTGTGATGTCACAGCGTCACCATCTCCGCCTTCTACCCGATTCGTCTGCTCTCTGACAGATGTGTGTGTGACTGTGTGTGTGTGTGTGTGTGTGTGTGTGTGAGCGTGCATGTGTGCGTTGAAAGATAATGAATGTGTGTATGTTTGTCTGTGTGTGTTTATGTCTGAGTGCAAGGGGCTGTAGTTAGCAGACCCAGAGGACACAGCAGTAGGAGTTTGGAGAAGGACTAGTTTATCTCTCTTTGGCACCTTGCTCTCTTGGAGAGCTATGTACCACAACAGTTCAATGGCTGACATTTACACCCCTCCCCTATCCCTCCATTCCTCCATCCCTCCATCCCAGCCTCGGTGTCCATTTCATTGTCACGTGTTTAATGGAACACACTTGAGTAACACACCATGATGATATACAGTATCGTATCAGAGGAATTGTTCATCTTCCAGGGTCATGTTTTAATTGTGTGTGTTGATGTTGATTTCCTAATTGAGATCATTACCCAATAACGGTTCTCTGCAAGCGTGGGAGATTCAATTTAATTTTCTAGATCATGAATTTGTTAATATACCTACACACACCAACCCCACTCCTCTTCCTCATCCTCTACTATAGAGTGCCAGCTTGGTCACACTCCCCTGCCCTTGGGAACCTTTAATTGTCTAGCTGAGTACCTAGGACTGGATTGAGGAACTGATTAGCACTGATAAGACACTGATAATTACGAGAATTCCAATGTACAGTACCTGTACCCGTACTTGTTATACGTGGCAGAATAAACTTTCTGTTCTATTCTATTATATTCTATTCTATTCTATTATTCTACCCCGTCAGCTCCTTCACTTCCTTTGAGTACGGAAACATCTGCAAGCCGACTTGGGGGGGGGACACATGTGACACCGGTCGCTGAGGCTGGCGTACACACACACACGACACACGGGTCACACAGAGAACAGCGGGGGTTCAGTTGAAAGTGCAGCAATTTGCCACGTCGGCCTTACGGTCCCACTGCGACATGGTGATGACACAGCAACAAGTATTAAAAGTAGATGTGTGTGAAAGTGGAGAGACAGAAAGAGAGAGGCACCAAGAGGGAGAGAGAGAAAGAGAGAGAGAGTGTGTGTGAGAGAAAGAGAGAGAGGGAGGGAGGGTGAGTGTGAGAGTGTAAGAGTTTGGGGGGTGTTGGGTATAGGAGACAGTTCTAGCTCCAGTGAGATTGATGGGGGTTCCTGTCTCAGGCCTCCTGCAGAACCTCCCCTGCCTCCACGCTCGACTCTGTCTCCCTGCCAAGAGAAAAATGCCACGGGCGTATTAGTTTCCCCGGGCTTCGTATCTCGCACTGCCATCGGCCGAGGTGCTTGCTATAAATGGCAGCCCTTTCCTCCGGACGGATTGACAGCCAGGCCAGCTCCCGGCCAAAGGCGTAATGGCACATCGTCCGCGCCAGAGTGCATCGGCTGACTGCCGGGGGAACAAATATCTCCGTAAGCACCGGCGTTTCCCTCGGGCCCCCGGGGGCCACTAGCGCGGTTGCTAATAATAGTGTAACCTTCTGTGGGAGCGGGCCGGGCGCTCCATGTGACGTTCAGCGTTACTCTGGGGAACTGGCTACATCTCCGACAGGTCCGAGTCCAATTCAGGCGACCTTCCCCCGCACAGATAGCTCTGGATCGGCCCTCGGAGAATGGTGGTGGTGGAGAGAAATTTGTGCGTGCGCATGTTTGTGTGTGTGTGTGTGTGTGCATATGCATGTGTGTGTAGTACCTTCATGCTCTTGTAAGCTATGCAATCATATGCCGGCGGATTGTGTTGGCAGCTGCATGAGTGTGCTTCACGCATGTGCTGCGCACGCGCGCGTATGTGTGGGCAATGTTTATTTGCACACGTCAGAGATGTTTTCCACGGTCAGCTGACCAGTGACCTCACGGGGCGTGTGAGCTTCACGTTGCACTGAGAAGGTGACCTTGCCATGCCTGTCTATAAACATCTCAGAGGTCAGACCACACCAGCGCCAATGCTTTCACTGCTCCGATCGTTTTGGAAACATGATAAGGGAGCTGCCACAATACAGCTACACAATACACAATACAGCTACACAATACACAATACAGCTACACAATACACAATACAGCTACACAATACCCACCCTTGCCAAACCTTGCCAAACACTAACTCACACTCGGGGTAGAACAGTTTATATTGTGCAAAACAGCACCAATGCACCACCACACAAATGACCATTAGCTAAAATTTGGAAGGCCGAGTGGAAGATACTTTTATCCATTGTGACTCATGTCTTGAAACTGTATAGCTGTATAATTTCAAGGTAACATATTATTTTGGTTGCACAAACACAGGTAAGTGGTATAACAGCAGTAAATACAGCACCATGCAGTTCATCTAGTGACAACTGAGGCCAGAAAGAAAGACTGGAAGAGTATTACATAAAACCCTCTAGCTAAAGAGACAAACTCTGCCTCTTATCAACCAACTGTTAAACCATGACCTTGTCTGGACAGAGCAGGTGATAAGGTTACAGAGTCCTGGTAGTTAAGCATCAGGGTGTAAAAGTACAACCTGAGCCAACAGACACTGTGCAAAGTAGAATACAGAGCTAGCTGTGGCTGGATACTACTGTATCTAACGTGACAGCTGTATCATAGCATCTGACAATGTTAATCCAACTCGTTTTGATTTCTCCTCTCGACACTCTTCGGTGACTCCTCGTGATCAAGCTCGCCACCATGTGAGACTGGACAGCCACCTGTGTTGTAAATCATCCTGTTGAGTTCAATTGCCGAGGGTGCATTTACTGTGACACGGATACACAAGTGTATATTCACCACGATGCCTAACCCTAACAGCTATGCAATTCGGGGTGAAATCATGACGGAACGTGGCACTGTCCCTGCCCCTCCCCATGCATCACGCTACCCCGTTTTGCCAACAGTGACAGGCGCTGTGGTTCGCCACGTCTTCCTCCCTCCGACTGCTAAGGTGACTCATGCACACATGGCTGCCAAACGCCTGCCATTCCTGAGTAAGGTCCAGAACTCATGATGTCCAGTGGGATCACAGTGTTCTCCACTTATAGCAGCCCGCGCCAGCTTCAGCCCGCGCCAGCTTACATGCCGTGACTTCTCAGGCGCCCCGTTTCAATGACCCACCTCCCCGGACAAGCCATGTCCTCTCTACAACAATCCCAGGTACCAAAAGTTCTGCAGAACCCTTCAGCTGGAGCAGCTGACAAGCCAACTTTCTCAAGCTGTGCGGGCATCGTCGTCAGTGAGGGGAGGGATTCAGAGAGAGGCTGGATAGATGGGAGCCCTACCACGGAAAAATGGGGGAATGCGCGCGCACTGAAAAGAACAAAGGGAATATCCACACGGAGGTTTAAGGATGCAAACATGTTCTGTATTCTTAAATCGTGGTGCTATACAAAAGATAAAGTGTTACCATGGTGAAACAACAAATAAGAACAGAGGAGGGGCGGGGACCAGCCCTCGTCCCAAAAAAGAATCAATCTGTTCTTCTCTGTTCTTTTTTTGTTGTTTCACTACGGTAACACCTTATCTTTTGTATAGCGATATCACGATTTAAGAATACAGAACATGTTTGCATCCTTAAACCTCCATGTGGATATTCCCTTTGTTCTTTTCAGTGTGCAAGCCTTTCTCCATTTTTCATTGTTACATTTCTAAGGCTCACGCACCTGATGACCTCATGACACTTCAAGAAGAGAGCAAACGACTTTGTCATCTTGAAGCTCTACCACGGAGCCCTAGGCAATGCCAGGAGCACGAGCAGGAACGGCCAGCTGAAAGTGAAGAGAGACAGAGCTCGCTCGTGACGCAGATGGCCAAGCAGTTCCTTTCCAACCTGGACCTGCTACACGATAGGTCCCAGGCTGCTAGAGTGTCACCGAGATTAGAGTCCTCAGGGGTCAGATCACCGTCTATTTGAACAATGGACATGGCGTACAGACTTTTTGTATACAATTAATATTGATTATGGACATATACACTAAGGATTTGACTAGGGTAATGGCATAGGCTGATGAAGACAGCATAGGACAGGGTGCAGGACAGGACAGTGCAAAGACATGACAGTGCAAATGCAATACGAAGAACTGTGCAAATACAAAATGCAGTGCAAATACAAAATACAATATAACAAAGAAAAAGACACAACTAGGCCTGCAAGCAGCAGTGAGCGTGCCCTCGCACCCCACACGTGTCGGGGTGCGGCACCGTTAAAGGGTGTGCTATTTCGGCATCCAGTACTGAGAGAAACTTCCTGTCACCAGTAGGTGGCGCTCTAAGCGTGACTCAATACCGACACATAGATGTGTTCAGGACGGTACCTTGATGAAGCGTGATAAATGTGTAAATCGGACAATGTATGTAGGAGTTATGAGGACTTCCTGTAAGCAGTAGGTGGCGCTATAAGTATGACTCAATGCTGACACACAGATGTGTTCAGGATGCGACCTTCATCAACCCTGAGCAATTTGGAGTAAATCGGATAACGTATGTAGGAGTTATGAGGACTTCCTGTTTCACCAGTAGCTGGCGCTGTAAATGTGACTGAATACTGACGCATAGATGTGTTCAGAATGCGACCTTCATGAAGCGTCAGCAATTTGGTGCAAATTGGATAATGTATGTAGGAGTTTTGAGGACTTCCTGTTTCACCAATAGGTGGCGCTATAAGTATGACGCAATACTGACACATAGACGTATTCAGGACAGAACATTCATGAAGCGTGAGATATATCGGAAAATCAGATAATGTATGTAGGAGTTATGAGGACTTCCTGTTTTATGGCGAAATGTCAAAATTTGGCGGGGCGCCACAGCAAGGGTGTTTGGTGAAAACTAAATTTTTTTGATAACTTTTGATCACAAAGGTCTTAAGCTGACTGAATATGAAGTTGATCGGAGGAAATCTGTAGGAGGAGTTTGTTAAAGTTTGAGGCATGGAAATGGTAAAAACAAGGAGTCAAAAATCTAGTCAAAAAAGGATTTACCAAGATTCGTTCCACATAGGTCAAGTCTGGTTTATTGAGAAAACAATACGAGCGCAAGGACTTCCTGGACAACACAACATGAGTGGTTCATCCAAAGAAGTGAATTCAAAGCTTGTCATGCGCAGCCTTATATTCAAGCAAAACACAGGTACGGCGCTTTGAGGATGTGATTGGCTAACTCATTGCATGTCATATGAAATGGCAGGCGTGGCCGAGAATACAGACATGTGACATGAGAAAAGGCGGCAATTTCTTGGAGACAAAGGGACAAAGGATGGTTATTCTGGAGTATACATTTCTAGGTGTGTGGACCTCCTGGAGGCCATCCCGTCTATGTGTGTGGTTGACTAGGCACATAAAACTCAAATATAAAATCCAAACACAAAGTGTAAACATTCAGCTATGCTATACATGTGAAAAGGAAATAATCTCTTCTTCTCCACTAGGTGGCGCAGATTAAAAAAGAACTTTGTGAAATATTTAACAAAAATTAGATTATTTTCTTTCCACATGCAAATCACGCACCAAAACTCCCTTGTTTCAGAAATTTGACAGGAAACAAGGTAAAAAAGATGACATGATTACTAGTCTAAAAGTGGACAACCATTCACCAAAAACCTTGATTAAAAGTTTGACAGAAACAAAGTAAAAACATGACATGGTTACCAGTGTAAAAAGGGCAAAAAACCTCTTGGTCAATTTAGAGGAAAAACCCAAAGAAATAACTCTTCAAACTCATTTATCAACTCATGTTTCAACCATTGTAACTCTTCTAAACAAATATGATATTTTTTTCAAGATAATTTCAAAGTTCATTCACTCCTGTTGTGAACAATCAAATGTAATTTCCTCATCTGGATCATAGCTTCCATGTTTGCGTCTCTGAATGTCCAATGTAGGTTCCAGTGTGTGCGTGTTTATGTGGTGCAGTCATTGCTGTTGAGCTTGTTCACGTTGTCATAACAACAACCATGAGAAGGAGGTGACCGGCAAGGTCACTCTCCGATTGCTCATCAGAGGAGAGGACAGTGTGGAGGTGACCGGCAAGGTCATTCCGATTGCTCATCAGAGGAGAGGACAGTGTGGCGGTGACCGACAAGGTCACTCTCCGATTGCTCATCAGAGGAGAGGACAGTGTGGCGGCCCACTGCTTTGCCCTTGAGATCTCTGGTTCAGCTGCATGGACCGTCCTCTCAGCTACTTTTGACAGCTATTCCACACAGGCCTGAGTGCCATGGTCCTGATTGTTCCATCTTTGACGGGTAGGTTCACCCCGCTACTTCTACTTCTCTTCCATGTCTTCTGGCCTCTTCTTCTCAGGCTGCTCATCTGCTCCTTGGTTTGGGACGCAACGGCTCTCATGGACCCACGAAGTTCTCTCAGCTACTCTGGCAGCCGTCTGCGTGGTGAGTTGAATCTGGTACGGCCCCAGGTCGCGGATCAGGACCCAATGGCCTGGTTGAAGATGATAAGAAGAAGCCCTCTCTGGCGTCCGGAATGGTCGCCTTCCCTTAGTGGGGACTTCATACGGGGCAGGTCGGCAATGTCTTTGAGAGACATGGGAGGAGAGACCTGTGAATCCACAGATGAGAGAGACAGCATAGACAAAACAGGAGAGCAAGAGGAGAGTCCTCTGGTCTGGTCTCCCTGTTCCCCTCTTTGGTCAGGAAGCCCCTCTTTGGTCAGGAAGCCCCTCTTTGGTCAGGAACGGTTATCAGCAGTCTGTTGAAGATACTCAGAAACATCGTTAAGTGCAAATCACATTCTATCATCTCCTCTTCCTGGCAGGAGATGATCCTGCTTTGGGGAAAAATGGTGTCAGTCAGGAAAACTTAAACAGGGTGTCTGTTCAAGTCTCGTTAGAGCCCGTCGGGCTCGTCAGTCTATGTAGTTTGTCAGTGGGGACCTAGCTTTTGTCCATTTACCGAATCGGACAGTAGCAGGGATCTAGGCTCTGCAGTAGCCTACAGTGACATCAGGGGCAGTGTAAGAATTACTTTTAACACGCCCAGTCCCCAGTCGTGATCATGGCAATTGGATTTTGCTCTTAGAATTTCTCTCGCGATTTAATGAAATAAAATAAAAAGATTCTCGTCACAACAAAACAACACCCCCTAAGGGTGAAAACAAAAATTCCCTGAAGTCAGGATAAAACAGACATGGGGGGGGAAAAAATGCATTACTCAAATAAAATAACACTAAAATGAACTCACTTCATTTACAATTAACAAAATATCAATTATCTAAAACTTCCCTCTTCTGCATTTGAGGACAGAGTATTGGGCACGCTTCGGACAAAATGGTCTATTCCCTATGTCATACTTATCTGTCGTTCACGGTGAGTCGGTGACATGGCGTTGGTCCTGCATCCCACGAACCACAGGTGTCGCCCCTCTGTAGGGAAGCAGGCCGGTAACCTCCATCTCCACCTCCGGTCCTGTGCCCGTCTCCTGGTTCGGCATTCACCCGTCACGACAGTTGTCTGTAAAAACACTCAGAAAAACACTCATACCCGATGAATGTGCCTCAAACTATAAACATGAGATATTTAACATAAACATTAAAAAATATATAATTTAGTTGTTAGGCAATGCTGTATGCAGATTAAGGTATTTGACAAATATGAACAACCTTCTCTTCATCCTGCACAGCTGTACTATCTGACGGTCCCTCAGCTAGACTGTCTATTCCTGGCCTAGTCATGACTGTTGTGGGTTGTTCACTCCAGCAGGTGGCGCCGAATCCCAGGTTGCAGGATTCTCCCTCTCATTTTGCCTGCGGTAGCTGTGACATTCTCTAATCCAGTGATCCGGTTCACCACAATGAAAACATGCATCATCATTTCTGTCTTCCAGCTGTCTGAACTGAGCAGCTTGTAATCTGGCTGCACCTAGCTTCATTTCTTTCAACTCCCTCATTTCAATGTGATCACGAAGATGCTCCGCATAACGGAAATGGTCAACAACTTCTTCGAGAGAAGTCGACTCCCAGGTGTGGCACGTCAACCTAACTTGGTCGGACAAAGAGGAGAGAGAGTTATTCATTAATTGTTGTTTCAAAATCTTTTTATAATCGGCGTTCGCTTTGTCCATGCCACTGTGTGCGGCGAAGACCGTTCCCAAAATTTCTCGAACTGTTCATCGGAATTTTGTTTGCAATATGTGATACGGTCCCAATCCATCTTTTTAGGGAATCGAGTTTTGATTCTGTTCAACAGCGCAGCGTTTTGGACAGTATAATCGGCATGAGAAAAAGGCAACGTATCTTTCACATCCCCCCATTTTAACCCAAGGCATTGTCTCATTCATGATCATGGCGATTTCCTCTGCGTGAGGCTCATACATTCGAACTCAACTGTTAAAAAGATTCTCGAACTCGTTCATGTCTTTGGTCGGATCGGGCAAGGTTTTAGCTACATCACGCAGTTCATCAGAACGCCACGGTCTATAAACCCTAATCTCTGGAGTCCAGGCCGCGTAACCAGCTGCATCATTTATTTGAGAAGGGCGAGGAACAGGATTTGGGCAGCGTATCAGTGGGGCTTGTATTTGCGGTCCCTCCAGACTATCTCTAGCCATTTGCAGTTGTTCCAAATTAAACTTAGCCTCAGATATAGCTCTAACCAATTCTTCCTTCCTGATCTGTTCTTGTTTGGTGTAATACCTCGTAGAAAGGGGCGCGCTTAATTCGTATTGTAGAGGCGCCTGCATGGGCGGGGAAGAAGGATCGGTTGGCACAGAGGCAATACTGGGAGGGGATACGGCAGAGAGAGAAGGGACGTGGCTAATAATGGCGGGAGCATGAAAAGGGGGAAGAACAACAGCCTGGTTGGGTGGTGTGAGCACGGGGTAACGAGTCGAGGGGGACAGATCTAATCTTAAATCAGAGTGACTCAATGGGGGAAGCGGCGGAGACGCCGTCGGCTGTACAGTTTCTTTGTATTTTTTCTCTGACCTCAAAAACCCTTCCCGCGCTACTGACTCCCAAATTTTAAACGCAGCCCAATCGATGGCATTATCACTTTTCCTCCCCAACTTAGTTTTCTCAAACGCTTCTAGTTGAGCCTTAACGTTGGCCAAGGTTTTAACGCTAAGCGTACCAGATGGAGATGGAAAACTGCTATACTTATTCCATAGCGGAATGTTTCATGCCAACAGGCACTAGCAGAATGCTTTAGAGCAACAATCTTAGCTGGACCAGACAATTTGAGAATATCAAGCGGTGAGCTAGTAGTGGAACCCATAATGCACAAGAATACAATCTAAAATAGCAATGAAAGCTCAAAACCCAAATACGCAGGAAATAGAAACAATTTCGAAAGAAACAAAGACACATTAAACCGCCAAGTAACTCACCCAGCAACTGGTCCTTTGTTGTCCCTCTGGCTCGGGCGGGATCACCGGGAGTGCGGAGTAGTTGTTGTTGTTGTTGTTTCCTTTGTCTCCCAGACAACCAGCTAGCCTACTGGAAATCTAGCAGTTACGATTTAACAGTGTACAAAATGTGAACAATACCTACCTGGATAATAGGCGCGCTTAACAAACAATACAAGGCAAGAGCTGAAGCTCAAACAGTAAACAACAAAACGAACAACCCCGTGTAGGGACACGGAACACAAAGGACGAACAAAGGCCCACGTTAAAACAAACAAAAAGCATATGCCTGCCCGGCTGAACCACCAGCCTCTTGGTTGGAAGCTAAACCACCCGGGATAA
Organism: Borostomias antarcticus; assembly: GCF_949987555.1. Classification (NCBI taxonomy): domain Eukaryota; kingdom Metazoa; phylum Chordata; class Actinopteri; order Stomiiformes; family Stomiidae; genus Borostomias; species Borostomias antarcticus. Next base: position 18,251,689 of record NC_140243.1, on the reverse strand, counting down.
AGGGGAAAACGTTTCTCCAAGAAACGCGGATTGGACACACCAATCACTCCCGTAGCTACATTAGTTGGTAATCGTTCTAAAACGAAACATCAACAATCACTTCGAAGCTAGTTGGCAATCGTGCTAACACGAAACATCTACAATGGGGCTTAAGCTAGTTGGCAATCGTTCTAAAACGAAACATCAACAATGAGGCTTAAGCTAGTTGGTAATCGTTCTAAAATCGAAGCATCAACAACAACGAGCGCCCTACCCTCGGTAGGAAACACCCAACTCCCCCTGCGGGGCTTTGTTTTCAGAACACACCAGACCAACAACACAATCCGAAACGAAAACAAGGCAAATACAACTCAGAACCATAAAAGGGTTCGTTCAAACGTACCTGTGAGTTCAGGAAGCCAGAATACAGACATGTGACATGAGAAAAGGTGGCAATTTCTTGGAGACAAAGGGACAAAGGATGGTTATTCTGGAGTAGACATTTCTAGGTGTGTGGACCTCCTGGAGGTCATCCCGTCTATGTGAACGGTTGAGGGAGGTGGAGAATTACAAAAAGGAGAGAGAGAACAAAGGTTTAAGGTGTTTGGAATAGGAAGGTCTTGAGGCCAGTTGTAAATTCTATGACACTTGGATGATTCAATAAATATTGAATGAATATGCCTGTTGTTCAATAAATCAATTTAGTTTTGCATTTCTCTAATGAAGGCTTGACGCCAAAACATCCATTATTGTCCAATAAATTGGAAATAGGCAGTGAGTGCCACGGTGCTTTTTAGATAACGCTAAAAATGTGTTCACTTGTTATCCGGCATCGGCAGTAAAGGCTTGGTTTAATACTTAATTTTGATTAGTAAATTAGAGGTCTGGTTGCATATTGTAGGCTTAGAGTTTTCAGTGTAGCCTAACGATAATAGGCTATGAGCTGGGCAGTGCATCCACATTAAAAGGCTGTGTTTTTAGATTCCGATAGCTTCATGAAAACCTGTGGGTTATTCAATCTGATGATAAGTAATGCATCCAACCACACATCAGCTTTTAAATATGTTTATTTGCAAGGGCATGGACGAGACATGAAAGCACCGCCACGGTAATAACGGCGGAAAAAAACGTATTCCCCTCCGAGGGGACCGGGGTTAAATGCGCTCTGTTTGGACGGTATCTTTTTTTGAGTAATCTTTTTTTTGAGTAATCGGTTACTCGAGTAGGATCAGGTTAGGTTACTCGGTTTTAAAATTAGTCGAAATTCCCATCCCTACTGTGAACTACATACTGTATGCCCACCGAATTTCGTTCGCCTACATCAAAGTGAAAGGTGGGGCTCGCCACTTTAAATTTTCCAGGGGGCGCTCTTGAGATGTTTTGCCACGCCCATTTCCGTCACCCATGAAATATCAAATTTTTCACCGGAACTGACATATCTGCAAAGTTTCATGCATATTCATCGATGTTTAGGCTGCCAAAAAGGCATTTGTTTGGGGAGAAGAAGGTAGGAGAAGGGAGAATAATAATCCTTACAATTTCAATAGGGCCTCGCACCGCCAGTGCTCAGGCCCTAATTAATTTTACTCAATATATACTGAACAGAGTGTGGTGACTGAGTGTATGTACAGTGTGTGTGTGTGTGTGTGTGTGTGGGGGGGGGGGGGCGTCATGGGGAAAAAAAAGTCTTGTTGATGAGTCTGATGGAGAAGCTGTTTTGGTGTGGCGTGGACATTTTAGGGCCCTGGAGGTGAGGAGGTCCTGTAGGGATGGCAGTCTACAGCTGATCATCCTCTGAGCGGAGCGGATGATGCGCTGCAGTCTGACCTGGTGGAGAACCAGATGGTGATGGACTTGATGACGAGGGTGGTGTTGTCTGCAAACGTCTACTTGACAGACTGGTGGCTAGAGGTGCAGCTGTTTGTGTACAGGGAGAAGAGTAGAGGGGAAAGAAACCTTGGAGGGTGCTGATGGTCCTGAAGTCAGAGACGTGCTTGCCCAGTTTCACATGCTCCTGTCAGGAAGTCTGTGATCCATCTGCCGGTGGAGTCGGAACACGCAGCTGGGAGAGCAGGCCCTCCAGAGTGGGCGGGAGGATGGTGTTGAAAGCAGAGCTGAAGTCCACAAACAGGATCCTGGCGTAGGTGCCTGCCGACTCCAGGTGCTGGAGAATGTAGTGAAGGGTCACGTTTTCTCCATTGTCCTCTGACCTGGTGGCTCTGTAGGTGAACTACAGGGGGTCCAGGAGAGGGTATTTGATGGATTTGAGATGCCGCAGAACAAGGCGCCCAAAAACTTTTATTGCTACCGAGGTCACGGTGACAGACCTGTAGTCACTGAGGCCAGTGATCCTTGCTTTCTTGGGGAAGAGGATGATGGTGGAGGTCTTGAAGCAGGCTGGAACATGGTATGTCTAGTGAGGTGTTGAAGGTGTCAGTGAACACCGGGGACAGCGGATCAGCACAGTACTTCAGCATGGAGGGGGAGACAGAGTCTGGTCCAGCCGCTTTCAGGGGGTTCTATCTCTTGAACAGACAGTTCCTATCCTTTTCTAGGATGGTGAGAGGCTGTATTGCAGTGGGGGGAGGGGGGCATCAGGGGAGGCTGGGTTGTTGTGGCTGATGAGCGTGTGTGTGTGTGTGTGTGTGGGGGGGGGGGGGAGTTATTGTTTGTCAAACCCTCTGTAGAACTCGTTCAGGTCATTGGCTAGGCATGAGTCGTCAGCGGCCTGGGAGGATTTCAGCCTGAGGCCTTTCCAGACAGAGGACGCATTCCCATCTGAGAACTGATGTTGCAGTTTCTCTGAGAAGCGTCGTTTAGCCTCCTTCACCACCTTGCTAAACCTGTACTTGGCCTCTTTGGACCGGTCCTTGTCTCCACCCTTGCCCTCCTGAGTTTGGCTGTGAACCAGGGCTTATCGTTGTTATAGTTGATCTCGGTGCGGGTCGGAACACCTATGCTCTCACAGAGTGTGGCGTCATAGTGTCCGTGTAGTCATCCTGACTGGTACCAGGCTCTGTGCCCACCCAGTCAACATAGCCCCGATCACCGCCAGCCTGTTCTAGCATCGCGCGTGATTCCCTCTTGGCTTCGCTGGTCCATTTCTTGAATGTCCTAATGACAGGCCTAGAGTTTTACTTTCTGCCTGTATTCATGGATCTGGATGGTGGTGTGGTAAGACTGACCCAGTGCATCATGGGAGACTGTTCTCCCTGGTTGAGCATTTGGTGGTATTTGGGGAATTCATGGTTGAGATTAGCTCTGTTGAAGTCACCTAGGACGATAACAAAGGTGTCCGGGAACTTAGTTCCACACCCCGGATCTGGTCAGCGAGCATGCATCACGCCTCCTGCACCACAGCATGTGGCGGAATATCCACGCCAACCAAGATGAAGTATGTGAATTCATAGGGGGAGTAGAAGGGTTTACAGTTGATGAAAAGGGATTCTAGGACAGGAGAGCACTGCTGTATCACTGTCACGTCCCTACAGCACAAGCTGTTCACGTAAAAACAAATCCCTCCCCCTTTTTTCTTTCCGGAAAGTCCTGGGGTCACTGTCAGCTCTGAATAGTTGGAATCCATCGAGTTGTACTGCGGTGTCCGGAGTTGACTCATTCAACCAGGACTCAGTAAAGGACAGGGCAACAGATGAGGAACAGTCCTACTGTACTAGCAGCTGGAATTTGTCCATTTCATTGCGGAGAGCATACATTTGATAAGAAAATACCTGGTAATGCTGTACGAGTTCCGTGTTTTCTACGACGGATGAGAGCACTGGTTTCACGACCCTCTATTTCTCTGCCTCGCTGGACAATAGACAGAAAGCCCTTGACCAGAATGTCTAGTAATTCCATGGTAGGGATGAGAAAATCAGGTATGAAATCTGCAGGGGTTGATTCCCTTATATTCATGTTCAAGTTCCTCTCGGGTGAAGGAACTGCCGGTCTTATTGCAAACCACAAATTTACACTACACCTGCGCAGTACCCATGCTGGAAGGGACGGCCTTTCCAGTGGCCGAACCAGAAAGGTGAGGTTATTAAGTCTGTGTTCCTGTGTCTCCACTAATCTCCCCTAGGAACCAATCTCTCTGGCAACCCATGTAGCTGACCGGCGGAGCGGGAGAGAGCGGCCGTGTCCGAATGTCCATACTAAGTATTAATTACATACTATATAGTACATCAGATGTAGTATACTACATCAAAATTGTCCGTACTACATCTGCCGTATTAGCCTCTTTCAGGACTGTAGGTACGGCCGTTGGACAAGCTACCGCTCTCCGTATCTACAGTCCCTTGACCCTCCATAGACCAGCTATCCTGAAAAGGATCTCCCGCTCTTCTAACAAGTGGCGCTTCTCAATAAAGTTTCGCAGAAAAATTTCAACGATACTCACTCAGGAGGGTTTCACCACGAATGGCGGTGGGTTTGGAACGCTTGGGATTGCTAATAAACATGTTTAATGTATCTTATTCGACTTCTGGCAAACTGCCTTGCCTGAAAAATGGTCGGTCGTCTTGCGCATTTGTTATTGGCGGTTGGTCCTGCAATTACTGGACTCGCTAGCGCCACCGTGGAAGAAGGCCGACCATATTTTAGGCAAGGCCATTTGCCAGAAGTTGAATGTCGACACATGGCAAATAAACATTCTATTCTATTGCAGTGGTATACTATACTATTCACCTTGTGTATTGTGCTTGGATGGGGAGTAGGTCTGTGCCAGGTGCCTGGTTACTGGGACTGTTGGTTAGAGTGTGGGCGGTTTACTACAATGCACGCAATGGGATTGGAGCCTAGTAGTGTTTGTCATCGTTGTTGCATAGTTTTGATATATGCTGATATGGAATGCAATAACATCTATTTTGTAAGATACCCTTTGTGTGTGTGTTTGTGTGTGTGTGTGTGTATGTGTGTATGTGTGTCTGTGTGTGTGTGTGTGTAGTGATAGTGGTGACATAAACACACTGATGCCAGATTGGAAAATACTTTTCGCTGTGAAAATGGGAATCAAGCAGAGTTCACAAGGTAGACAGAAGGGATGTCCTTGAAGATATCTCCCTACTTGTCAACACACACAGAGCAAAATTAAACCCAACGACTGTCCAATCTGGGTAAGGTGATAATGTCCTGCTTCGTGGGTGGCCCGAGGCCCAGCACGCTCAATTTCAACTGCCTGTGGGACTCGGGCGGGGGCAGGGACTGGGGCTGGGGCTGGGGCTGGGGCTGGGGCTGGGGCTGGAGCTGGGACTTGGACTTGGACTGGGACTGGGACTGGGACTGGGACTGGGACTGGGACTGGGACTGGGACTGGAGCTGGAGCTGGGGCTGGGGCTGGAGCTGGAGCTGGGACAGGGACTGGAGCTGGGGCTGGGGCTGGGGCTGGGACTGCAGGGTGGTTTTGTGGAGGTTAGGATGAGATTGATGAGTGAAGAGAGAGTGTCTTGTGACTGCTGCTCTTAGCCTGCATAGGTGAAGACTCACTCAGCGCTATAATAAGACGTTCCTGGGCTCCAGGGGGGCTTAATATAGACGGGCCGGAGAACAGTGATAGAGTGTCAATGAGGGCGGAGCCTCTTTATGCCGTTTTCTCACATTACAACAACCCTGAAAGATTCACAAAGTTATGTGTGAACGATTAGGTGCTACAGAGCTAGAGAAAGAGAGGGAGAGGGAGAGAGAGAGAGAGAGAAAGAGAGAGGGTTGGGGAGAGAGAGATGGAGAGAGAGATCATATGAAAATATATGAACTCATAACATTCATAATTTGCAAGGATCAAATAAGTAAAAGCCACATCTTGTTCTGTACAACTAATCATTGCAGCTCCTCTTATGAGGTGGTGCTAGCCGGGAAGACTGGGGTGAACACACATACACACACACGCACACACACACACACACACACACACACTGGGGTGACCCCGGCGTAGATCCGGGCTGAGTCAGAGGGATCACTCTCCACGGGGCAGACTGGGAGACTGGGAGGTCTGGGAGGTCGTCAGCTACGACAGCTGGGGTCTGACATCACAGTCACATGGTCCGCCTCCATCGCCGCGTCTGGCAGCCACTCTGCCACGCTGCCCTCGCCAGAACCCCCGTCCTGCTGTGCCGACCGGCAAGCCACATCCTGTGAGAATCCATATGAAGAACACATGGTACATGAAGACATAATCACATGTACAAAGCATGTGTGGGCATGACACGGCCTGTTTGAAGCTTTACTTTGCTGGCATCTGGCTCTGTGCTTACGTTTTGGATAAATCTAAGCTTCAAACAATCCGCCTGTAAAAATTCAACAAGCCCAAATATTTATCAGGCAATAAAAAAAGCCAGCATGACTTGTGGAAGACTCAGGGGCAGTGAAACGTTTCAAGTCTGCGTTTGAGGGAAACATCGCAACCTGGAACACGGTCAAGTGAAATAATACAGCTATCCACACGAAGCCTAAACACTAGACAGATATGTGGAAATACTAAACCAACTTTAACTTGGCTCTTCACTCACTTTCTTTTTTCATGCATAATTGTAAAATCAGCCCATGTAAAAGTTAGGAAATATGCTTCGATCACGATTGCAATACCCCTGGAACCATATTTGTAATCACGAAGAGCATCAAACAAGAATGCTTAAGACGATAGAAACAAGCCCACCATCAATCACTTCACCATCATCGCAAAGCAGCCAATACGTTTAAATGTCTTTTACTAAATGTATCAGATGTTGATATTTATAACCCTAAAACACTGACTTTGTTTATGTTTCAGTGCTCATAGCCTTGACATCACAGAGAGAGGGGAGGGGGAGAGGGAGAGAGAGAGAGAGAGAGATTGATTTCCTGCCATTTCTCTTATCTATTTGTTATAAGGCCATTGTTTTTCCGGGCTCACTCTGCTTTCTCTCCTTGGCATCCTCCTCTGTTTAGACTTGGCAGGGCTGACGACGCATAGAGACGCAAGATAAACCCCGGTTGGGGAATGATTGACAGGCTTGGAATCTCAGCGTGGAGGATTGAGCAACTAGGCAGTGTGCATCTGCCGGCGGTCACCTGTTTTCCGAGCCGTAGTGTTGTTTTGCCTGCAGTGACCCCAGAGGCGCCGGCCACTCTCGTCCACCCTAGTAGCTCATCTCGCAGACTGGATCTTAATATGTTTAACCGCGGAGCACACTTGGCTCTGATCTTAAAATGTTAAAAACTAGGTTGTTTTCCTGGCAAAACATTCCGGTGTGTTGTGTTGTTTTATTGCGTGTCTGGTTGACATAGTGCACACTCACACACGAGTGTGCACAGAGGGGGCGGAATTTGATTTCATTTTGATTTCTTTAGCACCAGCGGAAGGCTGTTCCCATGTTAGTTAGACCTTAGGGCTTATATGTCTTTCTGCCTGCCTGTTTGTCTGTCTTGTCTGTCTGCCTGTCTGTCTGTTTTGTTTCCCACTGTTCTCACTGCAGATGTGTTCACAAATGAGGCGTATAATTTCGATATCCTGGCAAAAAAGTCAGTTTTTTTTATTTTTTTTATTGCGTGGCTGATTGACACACTCACACATGAGCACACACGGAGAGGGGTGAATTTGATTTAATTAAATCTGTCTGGCCACCTGCCTTTCTGTATGTGTATCTATCTGTATACACAGACAGAAACAGTGACGGCTGTGATTCAGTCGTAGAGCGGGTCGTCCAATGATCGTAGGGTCGGCGGTTTGAATACTGCGTCCCCCTGTCCACATGTCAGAATGTCCTTGGGCAAGACACTGAACCCCAAATTGCTCCCAATGAGCAGGCTAGCACCTTGCATGGCTGCTGCCGCCATTGGTGTGTGAATGGGTGAATGAGAGGCCATTGTAATGCGCTTTGGATGAACGCACCATATAAGTGCAGTCCATTTACTGTCTGTCTGTCTGTCTGTCTGTCTGTCTGTCTGTCTGTCTGTCTGTCTGTCTGTCTGTCCGTCTGTCTGTCTGTCTTGTTTACCACTGTTCTTATGACTGGGAATACACTGCAGATGTCCTCTCAAATGAGGCATACCGATACTGAAACCGGCGTTGGACCTGTTTGTTTGCTCCAATACATTTCGACAAGGAGTTCCTGGCTTGCAGTTTTAATTTCTTGGAACACTGTTGTGAAATGCTACATTAGAAATTTAACTTCAAGAATTGTGTTTCTCTGGACAGTTCGGGAAATTCTACCCTGTGAAGTTGATGTCAGTCTTTGGCAATGCATAACGAACTGTTCAGCCCATGACCAACAGAGATTGCATGCAGAATGGATTCAATGCCAATGGTGTTTATGAATTGCGTTTGCTTTAGGGGTACCTGCCCTTGACCTGGCTAACATATCAGAAACACTCAGGCAATCTGCTTTATATACCGCGGTTATTTACGGGAAAACTACTATCGGTGAACAATGTCTGGAAGTCACCCAGGCCAGAACAACTTGAACATGCGTAACCATTAACACACAGAGTGCACAGTCTGTTCTTGTTCTTCTGTTCCGGGACACACGGACTTGGACTTGGCTCCAGTAGGCCAATGCCATCCCTGCGTTCTCCCCGCACTCCCCCCCCCTCCCCCCCGTAAGGAGCTGGCCCTCGGCAGAGCAGAGTGGAACCCGGCCTTCTGGACCGCAGAGCTCTCTCTGAGGGTAGATCTCTCTCTGAGGGTAGCTCTCTCTCTGAGGGTAGATCTCTCTCTCAGGGTAGATTTCTCTCTGAGGGTAGATCTCTCTACGAGGCACTTTATTCTTCGGGATGAGTTCAGATAGCTCGCCAGGACGGCGCTTCCTTTCACACGGGAAGTGCCCGGCGGATGTTCACGACGGGACGTGGGAACGCGGCTGGGGGCCTGACCCCCCCCCCGTGTCATCACCAAGCGCCAATGCTCTGTCCATTCTCCCACTCGCAGGGTTCAGAGAGGGATACTACGGCGCAATCACATGTACCCAGGAGAGGTTTAGCTGCACTTAGAGTATCACTTTCGCACGGCCTTTCCAAGAACTTGGCATTAGCGTACATCGAGTACTTCAAGTTGACATGTCTGTACTGTATGTAACCGGAGAGTAACTGCGAGGTTGAGGTGAAAAGTGTTGGGTCACGTTCATCACTTTATCCTATTGTGTTTTACTCCCTCACACTCAAATTAATTTGCGCCAAAAAGAGAAAAAACAGCAACGGACATTATTGACGGGAGAGTTTCGGAACCCCGGGTCAGGACGTGACAAACTGTCGGCCCGACGAGCACGCAGCGCAGACGTTCCCCTCAGAACCCCCGGCGCCGACGTGGGGGCGGGATCTCAGCGAGGCCGGAGGAGTTAATCTCATCCAGTCTGATACCTGGCGTCTTGTCAGTTGGATCCAACCGGCACCTTTGGCAGGGTGGGAGACGGAGCGACGCAACACGGAACAGGCGAGCATGAGAACCGACGGAACCCCGTTTAGTTTGATTGGACTCACGGATCCTTTTTCCTTTCATGTGATAGGACTTGCGGAGGATACATATACAGTATCTGGACGGCTTTCCCAAGTATAAACATGCGTACAGTAATTGTCTCCAGGTCTCAGTAGGACTACTTTATTTCTACAATTGAGGTAAACGTGCAGTTTCTAGCAAGAAGTGGTTATTACTTGGTCCAAGTTCTATAGGGGGACCCTCCAAAAAGAAGGCAGAAAGCAGTGATGCATACCGTAATTGGGTTTAAATTGAGTGCAGTGGACCGGTGGCATTATTAGCTTTGCCAACTAACTACCGTAGTAGCTTTCACTCATCAAGTCCAATTGTGCAACTGCCTGGCAGCAACGGAAGGAATTGAAGCTATCAGCACATTCAGCTGACCTGCACAGGTCAGTGAGGTTGATGTAACACGTTGTGTGTGCAAAGCTTAACATAAAAATGTGACACACCCATGATAAATATGATTATTTTATTGCGCTTATACTGCGCGGTTCAGAATGGGGCCTGGTGGTAGTAGGCTACTGGCATGGAGATGTACAGACAGGAAGTTTATATAGAGGAGAGGAGGCCATTAGCAATCAAACAGGAGCACAGTGACGTGGGACCCGGGCACCCAGCCAGGCCCCTGGGGCCACAGCTGTCATTACACCTGACGCCCCGAGAATATGGGACACCCAAACACAGAGGATAGGAATTCTAAAACCCCATCCGCTCCCAGACTGCCTACCGCTCAAACTGCCCATCTGGTCAGTCAGTCAGTCAGTCAGTCAGTCAGTCAGTCAGTCTCAGTCAGTCAGTCAGTCAGTCAGTCAGTCAGTCAGTCAGTCATCTGTCTTTCTACGGTGTGCTTGTTAGCCTTACTGTATGTGTCATTATGTCTTGGCATTTCCTTATTCATGGTACAAAATCTCAGTTGCTTATGTGTCTCTCAGCTCAGCCTGAGCTACGCTCTGCCAAACCACATCAATCCAGCATTGCTTCACTCCCAGAGACGCACACGCACTCACTTTCACTGCGCTGATGGTTTTATCCGCTCCCTGCTCTCCTGACAAATCTCTCCATGGCTTTGGACACAGAGCTCGTCGGTTAAATACAATTATGCAAAAAACAGCCATTGTAATACCATCTTTTAAAAAGGTTGTGCTTAAGAATGGTAAAGTAGTCTGAGGAAATGAGGCATAAAGACCTCATCAGACAGAGGTTTGCAGTTAGTGAGTGAGTGATAATGCGCACTTGAATACATGTATAGTAACAAGCACTAGTTTTCCATCATGGCTATTACACAATCTATGACACAGGGGCAATGGCCAAAAGTCTGACATTTACAAGGGGGATTATGTTAATCCATTCCCATACATTGAAGTCCTATGTAATCTGATTAGGATTAATCCATTTGGAGCTGTGCAGAATAATATATTTCACCATCACTCAGTTTCCTGTTTGTGCTCTGCAAAGAATTACATCCATGTTTATACAGCGATAAATTTGAGAATAACGCCGTACTAAATCCTTACATTTTTACTTTCTAATCTCTTTTTTTTTCTGTCTCGTCACCTCTCTGGCCGTTAGGAAAAGACGTATGCAGAGGAGAAAGGCACCTGGGAGCAGCTTTATCAGGACAGTGAGCCAAACCGAACAGAAATATGTGCACTCTAAGCCCTCGCTACGTCAACAGGCTTATCGTGACCGATAGCTGCGAAAGATTTGAAACGAATCCAATTGCAGTCCGTGTTTATGGAAACACATCCTACAGCCAGGTGTACTCTCTCTCCCACTCTCTCTTTGTTTGGTAATCCCCTGCCCCCCCCCAATCCTGTCCTGTCCCTCCATTCTCTCTCTCTCTCTCTCTCTCTCTCTCTCATCTTATCTGGAATCAGGGAGAGCGTCTGGGAGATGAAGGGCCTGCTCCCGCTGTCTCATCTGCAGCGCTGGGCTGGGCTATCAGTGAGATGCTGTGGCTAGCCGTCTGCCTGGCCCGGGGCGCTGCGGTTGTGTGCTTTATCAGGGCCGATCGCCCGCGTCCATGCGGAGAGATTGGCGTAGCTGTCTGGGGGCCGGGGTAGCAGCTGGCGATGAGCCGGAGCTCCCGGGACGGCCGATCTCTCCCTCCGATAGGCCGAGTCTGACTGACTCACCGCTCAGCAGACGGACTGCTTCCCTCTGAACCGGTGACTCCTGGGACAGATGACTAATGAAGCAGGGCCATGGCTAATGGCTTGTAATTGCTGTTGTTTAATGATGATAGACTGCTTTTAAGTACTTTCTGCCAATGCCAAACACATAATTCTTATGGGCGGAACTGTTATATGATAAGATTTTATGTTGAATGGGTAATTTATCATTGATCACTATTGATAGAATATTGTGTCATTTGAATCACCGTTGGGTAAGCATGAGCTCAACATCACGGCAGGTGTAGTACTTTGAACTTTGAACTTGAACCTTAATCTGACTACTCTAGCAGTCTAGCAGAAGGTAATCACATGTCCATGATTCAAACAGCCACAAATAGCGGTCATCTAACTTAAAATCCATTCGGAATGTCCTAATCCCCAGTCCATTTTAGGGTTTTGAATCTAATCTCTCATTTTCCACAAAAAAAAAGGAAACAAAATAAAGAAATCATTCATCCTTCAAGGTGGAAGTTTCTGGTGGGGAGATGTGAGTAGGTGAGTAGGTGCAAGCCTCCACTAGCATGGCTATCACCCGAACCACTCCAAGTATGCTAAGTGGATTACTTTACCCCCGTGCATCGGCTAGACAAGATACATGAATTCGAGACATGGACGGAGTCTATCACGCCTCTGGAAAGCGATAGTCTTATTAGTGCAAGAAAAGCCGACGTTTTTGTAACCCAGAAGGGGACTTTTGTGCAGTTCAGACACGGATAAGGAGTCAATGCCAGTGTGGCGAGGTTATCGGTCACGTATCTAGCCTTGACGCGTTCCTCTGTGCTCTGTCACCGCCGGCTCACGCTTACATAAACCGCCCGCGCCGTGATTGTGCAGCCTCCCTCCGTGACCTTTGCCCTGTTACGCGACCGGCAGCCTTCGCCGTGGGGCCTCCGTTTGCGCTTTGTTTGTCGATCCCGTTCGCCGCCGGCGTGGTCGACCGTGGCACGTTCAAGATAATTGCTTGTTTGTTTAAGTAGAAACCGAAGCGCGAGTTTTGTGACAAGTGACGCAGAGGTATGGAGATATCTGGGGCCTTTTGAATATTTGAGCAAAATGTCCTGTGAGTGATTCGGTGATATGACACTCCTCTACCCTACCCCTGTAGGCTGCAGCATGTCACCCTCCGAGAGAGAGAGAGAGAGAGAGAGAGAGGGAGGGAGGGAGAGAGAGAGAGAGGGAGGGAGAGAGAGGGAGGGAGAGAGAGAGAGAGGGAGGGAGAGAGAGAGAGGGAGAGAGAGGGAGGGAGAGAGAGGGAGAGAGAGAGAGAGAGGGAGGGAGAGAGAGGGAGAGAGAGAGAGAGAGAGGGAGAGAGAGAGAGCCAGCACTGACGTGCATGGCAGTGGAACCGTAGGGGTCAAAGCAGGTTCCAGGGGAGGCTGGCGCCGAGGCCTGACAGGTGGGAGTCTGCAGGCCAGCAGTGGTCAGAGATGGGCATTGGGCACCGGCCAAGGAGGCCATAACAGCGGAGCAGGGCCGAGTCCAGCGTCCACTCCCTTTCAGGAACTCCACCGGACGCCTTAAAGAGCGTCCCAGACTTCCCGGATCGGAAGTCGGGGGCCAGTGAGAACGAGGAGGGCGGCTGACCGACGGCCCACAGCTGTTCTGAGCGTCAGATGGCGCCCGGTTACGCTGGGGCTCGGCGCCGGTCGAGACACGCCCCCCTCACTCTGCCTGAGTCAGCTCAGCGAGGACTATTTGACGTGTCGGTACACAGCTGGGAGGTGGTGCGGTGCGCCCGGGCCTTAGTGTTAACACACTACAAAAGACGGGAAGTTAATGGCATTGGTGTGTGGAGTTCACATTAACCACCTGCCACATTCCAGAGATAACGGGAGGGGCAAAGGACAGGTCAGCAAAGACTCGTCATAACCGGAGGGGCGGGTACCCACAAAAATATGCGTCCCGTATGAGAAACTATTTTGCAGAGATAGTCTCGGAGAGTGTGAGACTGGCTGCTTAATGGGGAACTAATATTTACTGCTGGGTGTGTGTGTGTGGGTGTTTGTGTGTGTGTGTGTGCATGTGTGTGTGTGCATGTGGGGGGTGGGGGTGGGGAGTGTTTATGTTCGTGTGTTTGTGTGGGTACTGTATATACAGTACGTGTGTGAGTGATCATACTGGTATGTGTGTGCAGGCATGTGTGTGTGGGCAGGCCCTGCAGTTGGTTTCCTGCAATTTGAGCCGAGGTGAACGTGGCAGAGCCTACGATGACTGGCACCACCTGGCATTATTATCTTTGCCAATTAGTCATTTACAGTGCACGAGCATTCCATTGACCGTAATGCTTTAAACACGCTGAAGAGTGCTCTCTTCATTCTCTTACTGTTTCTATATGCATACTGTGCAACAATGCCTTCGCCCATTAGGGTGTGAAAACACTCAAAGCCAATAAAATGGCTGTCTTTATCTCTTCACTTTATTGATGCTTTGATGTTGATATTTTCAAACTGTAATCCTTTTTTTCCACTCTCTTGCTCGGTTGCTTGTGCCGCAACACTTTTTTTTTCTTTTTTTTCTCACAGCTCTTTTATGATGGAAATCCCCAGGGATGTGGAAGGAGATTGCTTCCTGAAGCTTGGGTCTGGAACGCTCAGACAAGTCTGGGCTCGATCCCCTGTCACCTGAGTTTCCCCACTGGAATCCTTCCCCCACATTTACACACACACGTGCACGCACGTGCACACACACGCACACACACACACACAGTACACGTATGCCATGTATACACATCCAAACATAACAACACAACAGAACACACACACACACACACACACACACAATAATAGTAATACTATAATAATACTGTAATAAACTATTTGTATAGCACCTAAAAAAATGCAGCTGAAAGTTCTTTACAATAAATAAATGACATGCACATGAGTGCTTCACATAAAAATGGAAATAAAATGAACGTCAAAACAGGGATAGGGTGCCGTTGATAGTTAATGTAAAATAAGATGGAAGATAGAACCATCTTCAAAATCAATAAGCAGAGCCTCGATCTTGACACTCAATCAGCAGATCTGTCACACACACACACTCAGTACATTAACACGATACGTCTCAAAGTTTGCGAGAGTGATATTGTTTGTTAGCTCCTTTTGATCTGCGTCTGTCTGTACACGTTTGTGCACGGCCTTGTCAAAACATTGAGCAACATTTCCAAGACGTGAAAACGAAAGCTCTGAGTCAGCGCGGCGCTCGTTTGCGCGCGGGGGGATCGTGAGAGCGGATACAAGCCTTCCACTGTTCCCGTCAAGCCCGCTCTACCCCCTCTCTCTCTCTCACACACACATACTCCCACAACAGCTCCAGTGGGAATATGCAGGTAGCCATAATTATCCGACGCGGTTGTAATTTTACAGCAACACTGTTCGGGGCTCAGGGCCGGCTAGTTTTGCACATAAATCCATCCGACGCTAAGCAGGGCCGCGGGGTGGGCGTTCCCAGACAGATAACAGCCAGGGGCTGGTGGACAAGAGCATGGCGGGTCACTCGGTCTGAGCCCCCCACAGTGTTGTCCCAGTACCTGGACCGCGCTCCGTATATCACGCGTGGCTTTACTGTGGGATGAGGTCAGTTCTCTGTGGTGCTTTCTGCTCTTTATTGGTCATCCTGCTGGATGTTTCCCATAAGAGGCCCTGAGGCATGCTGGGAGAGAAATTAAGTGGCTGAGCTGCCCATAATTCTCAGGCTTCCCAGCTCAGCGAGGGTTCCACTTTCCCCCCAGAAAGAGAGAGAGAGAGAGAGAGAAAGAAAGAAGAGAAAGAATGAAAGAGAATGAATGAAAGAAAGAAAGAGAGAGAGAGAGAGGGAGGGGGAATTGCAATAGAGACATACACAGTAAGAGAGAGAGAGAGATGGTTGGAGCATTCTCATTGTCTATGCTATATTTTTACAGTAAGTGTGTGTGTGTGTGGAAACGTTTCTGCGCCAGGCGTTTGTGCGAGGTCGCTATTATCTCTGCCAGCACCGCAGCCTCTGCAGAGTTGACCCCAGAGCGGCACGTGAGCGGCCACATGGCACGGCCAGACCTCCCCCAGACACCTGGTTACCCTGGTCCCCTCCCCCAGACGCCTGGTCCCCTCCCCAGACACCCAGTCCCCTCCCCAGACACCCAGTCCCCTCCCCAGACACCCGGTCCCCTCCCCAGACACCCGGTCCCCTCCCCAGACACCCAGTCCCCTCCCCAGACACCCGGTCCCCTCCCCAGACACCCGGTCCCCTCCCCAGACACCCGGTCCCCTCCCCAGACACCCAGTCCCCTCCCCAGACACCCGGTCCCCTCCCCAGACACCCGGTCCCCTCCCCAGACACCCGGTCCCCTCCCCAGACACCTGGTCCCCTCCCCAGACACCTGGTCCCCTCCCCAGACGCCTGGTCCCCCTGGTCCCCTCCCCCAGACGCCTGGTCCCCCTGGTCCTCTCCCCCAGACGCCTGGTCCCCCTGGTCCCCCTGGTCCTCTCCTCCAGATGCCTGGTCCCCCTGGTCCTCTCCCCCAGACGCCTGGTCCCCCTGGTCCCCTCCCCCAGACACCTGGTCCCCCTGGTCCTCTCCCCCAGATGCCTGGTCCCCCTGGTCCTCTCCCCCAGACACCTGGTCCTCTCCCCCAGACACCTGGTCCCCCTGGTCCCCTCCCCTAGACACCTGGTCCCCTCATCCAGACGCCTGGTCCCCCTGGTCCTCTCCCCCAGACGCCTGGTCCCCCTGGTCCTCTCCCCCAGACGCCTGGTCCCCCTGGTCCCCTCCCCCAGACACCTGGTCCCCCTGGTCCCCTCCCCCAGACGCCTGGTCCCCCTGGTCCCCTCCTCCAGACGCCTGGTCCCCCTGGTCCCCTCCCCCAGACACCTGGTCCCCCTGGTCCCCTCCCCCAGACGCCTGGTCCCCCTGGTCCCCTCCCCCAGACACCTGGTCCCCCTGGTCCTCTCCCCCAGATGCCTGGTCCCCCTGGTCCTCTCCCCCAGACACCTGGTCCTCTCCCCCAGACACCTGGTCCCCCTGGTCCCCTCCCCTAGACACCTGGTCCCCTCATCCAGACGCCTGGTCCCCCTGGTCCTCTCCCCCAGACGCCTGGTCCCCCTGGTCCTCTCCCCCAGACGCCTGGTCCCCCTGGTCCCCTCCCCCAGACACCTGGTCCCCCTGGTCCCCTCCCCCAGACGCCTGGTCCCCCTGGTCCCCTCCTCCAGACGCCTGGTCCCCCTGGTCCCCTCCCCCAGACACCTGGTCCCCCTGGTCCCCTCCCCCAGACGCCTGGTCCCCCTGGTCCCCTCCCCCAGATGCCTTGTCCCCCTGGTCCTCTCCTCCAGATGCCTGGTCCCGCTGTCTCTCGGCTCATCCAGGACTCCTCCTTTATCCCTCACAACGCATTCGCTTCACCGTGCCTTTTTGACCAGGAGAGAAGAGACAAATCCACTTGCAAATCAAATCAAACTTTATTTACATGGCGCATTTCATACACAGAGGCAAGGCAAGTTTATTTGTATAGCACATTTGAGCAACAAGGCAATTCAAAGTGCTTTACATGAGAGATTAAAACCATCCAGACAAAGTGCAAGAAACACATAAAAGGTCATATACAGACCTGCAAACTTGTCACCTTTTGGCTACAGTCACCTTTTTTATGTTAACCACGGTAGTTTCAGTGAATCTAGAGGGTTTTAGTTTTGTATGTCGTCACCTTTTTCACTACTCCAGAGTTTGCAGGTCTGTATATAAGACGATACACAGAGGCAACACAATGCACACGCACAGTCCAACCCGAAAGATTTTTGAGACGTGGGAAAACCAATCCGTATGAAACCTGTGTATGGCACTCAGAAAGACCGAGAGACCACTTGAAAGTGATGGCGATCGTCTCAATTGGTCCAGCTAATTGGGGTCAGCGTGGGACGCCTGCTTATTGGTCGTCCTGCCCCAGAGATACGCCAGCTGTTAAGAGAATCCTCTGGGGGGCAAGAGCTGTGGTGGCGACACACTCAGCAACCCTCAACCCATGCGGTCCTTGTGTAATGTGTCTTCGTGTCTTGTGACAGGGTATCATTTGACATTTAATAGAGGGCAGACATCTCTTTCCAGACATAAAAAAAGTCTGCTGTGCAATCCCGAAACCTGGCAATTTCCTAACCAGTGACTTTCCACTTAAATAATTACTAAGCAGCTTACATCACACAGCCAGTGGGGAATGGAAAACGCTGTCTGCAACCTCTTTCACACTGTCTCTCACACCCTCCCCCCCCCCCCTCCCACACACACACACACACACACGGGCACACCTGATCAGGTAAGAGCACTGTAGTGGATCCATAAGGGCAGTTTCGATTGGCTGTAGCAGGGGACCAGCAGTACCTGATCATGGAGACGTTGCCCTGGTGACGGCATGTGAACTAAGTTTAGTGCTCTTAAAGTGACGGTACAGGCTTTCATGCTTCATGGCCTTTGCTTTTGCCAGTAAAGTCCATTCCCTAACATGGCAGTGAATTCAGAGGGCGCACACAGGGCTCATGGTCAAAAGCCTCATAATCTGTCAAAGCCATAAAGCCAAGGTGCACGATGAGGGTAAATTTGAGACCAGAGGTTTTGGTTTGTGTGTGTCAGATTTGAATGGAAAATTGGGGAATCTTTCCAAATGCCAAAAACCTTTCGTGGGTTTTTCCTGCACGTAGGACAGATTCTGATTACTGTATATGACGGAATAATCAAATATGTTTAACTCTTCTTCCTTCTTCCTTCTTATCTTATTTTATTGCTGTTCGTGGCACACACGTACATAAACACACACACATGTCAGGGATCCTGTCTTAAAGGGTTAAGGTTAGCTGAAGCAGCATATTGTTGGAGCAGTTTAAAGTCCAGCAATACAAGCCCTTGTAAGTTTAGACGGGGTGAAAGTTGGCCTCTCAAATTCCTCCCTAATCACAGATCAAATCATTTGCTGCATTCCTTCGAGTATTTAGCACCACAAGGGCTCTGGTTTTTGAGGAAGATTATGTTTATGTCTTATTTATGGCACAAATCTGCCATGTAGAAGTGTTTGAGCCGTGTTGTATGACATTAATGACAGTCACTAATTCTTTAAGTGTTAACTTGACTTTAAGCCCAGTTAAACATATGGCTATGCATCCTCTTCATGTTTCCATAAAGGGCAACAGCTCAGCACACTGTAGCTCGATCTCTCTTCACTTCATCACCTGGCATGCTGTCAATGATAGGCTCAAGCTAAAGAGAGACCCTGATTGATTCATGCCATGTCAAGTTACTTTACATTACATTACAGTCATTTAGCAGACGCTTCTATCCAGAGCAGCTTACAATAATTGCATTTAACTCAGGCAGTCTGTACTACTACTCGCCAGGACTCACAAGTGCATCTCCTTTCTAAACAAGTGACTAAGATTATAATCTAGTGCTCAAGCCAAGGTGCAAGAGTAGCGAAAGATAAATACAATGGGTGCTTTAGAGGGAGGATCCTGGTAGCACTAGTTGAAGAGGTGAGTTTTGAGCCTGCAGTGAAAGATGGGCAGCGATTTTGCTGTCCTGACGTCAGCTGGCAGTTCATTCCACCACTGCGGGGCCAGGACAAAAAAGCCGTGACCGTGTCGATCGACCGCCGGGTCCTCGTAGCGACGGGAGAAACACACGCCCCGAGGTAGCAGAGCGTAGTGGTCAAGAGGTGGTGTAGGACTTAACCATGTCCTGGAGTTGTTCCTTTTAATGCCCTGTAAGCTAGTACCATGGTTTTAAACTGGATGTAAACTGGTAGCTCACTTGGTAGAGTGGGTCGTTCAATGATCGAAGGGTCAGCGGTTCGAATCACAGCTCCGACTGTCCACATGCCGAAGTGTCCTTGAGCAAGACACCTAACCCAAAATTGCTCCCAATGAGCAGGTTAGCACCTTGCATGGCAGCTGCCGCCATTGGTGTGTGATGGGTGAATGAGAGGCCATTGTAAAGCGCTTTGAGTGCCGCTAAGGTGGAAAAGCGCTTTATAAGTGCAGTCCATTTACCATTTACCATCTATGAGTGCCTCCTCTTGTTCGTCAGCAGGCAGAAATGACAGGACCAGCTGGGTGTCATCGGCCTCGCGGTGCAAGCGAATGACAGAACCCAGAGATGGTGTAGAGGGAAAAAACAAGAGGACCCAGGACAGAGCCGTCAGGTAGGACACGAGCAGGGAACGCCTGTGACGCCATTCTCCTTGAGGGTGGATGATGAGCGTGTAATGACTCCGACACCATTCGTCATCATTGCACGATCATTTCCTCGAGAAGCATTTGCGTGTTGCCAAGTTTCCACTGAATTTTAAAGACAGAGCGGTTCTACTACAGTATCTGATTTCAGTGACTTCCATATTTTACATTTCAGCAGAAAACCGTTTTCTAGCGAATTGTGAATAAGGCGGAAGAAAGTGCACAATGAGTCACCTGAATAAACAAAGAATGGCAGGCCCATCTTACTGTCTTTAAAACATCGAAATCAACCCTCATAAAACATGATAAGATTACTTTCAGTCAGACATGATTGGCCCAAATCTTCTGGAGCAAAATTGATCACATCAGAGCAAAAAGAGGGGAAAGCACTTCAAACTAGAAATGATGCTCAGAGAGCACAGACCTCTGCCTCTGCTGCATTTCGTGGCTGTGCCAGAATTGAATGGGTTCAAAACTGGCCCATATTACACTCCTCCACCGAGTTTCATGAAAACAGTCAGGTAGTTTTTGTGTAATCCTAGTCCAAACTAGAAATAGTGCTCAGAGAGCACAGACCTCTGTCCCTGAATGCATTTTGTGCCAAAATTGAATGGGTTCTAATCCTAGTCCAAAAAATTAATGGAGGTGAATGGCCGTCCGGGCCGTGTTTGGGCGGCTCGTGGACCTACCCTGTGATTTGCTGGGGCGGAGGTAAAAATGACTAGAGGTGAATGCATGGCTGTATTTGGCCGGCTCTGTGGCGCCCCCCTCGGGTCACAGCCGACGGGGGGCAGTGTGGTGCACTCAGGGCTCTCCCCCCGCACACCCCAGTACAAACCCTGTGTCTCTAGCACCCCCACACAGAGCTGGCTTCCTTCTAAGTTTTGCTTTAAGTCGTGGATCTGACCCGTGCTTTGGATCTACTCCAAAATGTAATGGGTGCTAAGTTTGACCACGCTACACCCTTCCACTGAGTTTCATGAAAATCGGTCCAGTAGTTTTTGTGTAATCCTGCTAACAAGAGAAACACACGCACAAGCGCACAAACGCACGCCACCGAAAACATTACCTCTTCCCAACATACTGTATATAGTAGAACTGCTCTGTCTTTAAAATTCAGTGGAAACTTGGCAACATGCAAATGTGTATAGGGGAAAGGATCATGCAACGATGACGAACAGTGTCAGAGACATTACCTGTTCAATATTCAAGGCAGCCTTCGTAGGCCGGTTTAACTGGCGTTTCCATTTTGTTGCGTGACCGCGCACTCCCTTAGCATCTAGCTAGCTGTGCCCTTTGCTGAAACTGTGATTAATAACCCATTAGCCCACTGCTAGACCAGCACCGCAGGACAGAAACGCAGAACAAGCAGGAAAGACAGAGCTTGAAGTAGAGGATGTTCAGTAAAATGCCTTTAACAATCGAGTTCCTGCTCTTCTAGGTTTTATTCCCAGAGAGGCACAGCTAATCTTGCCCAATGTACTGGAGGTGGAATGCATGAAATTACTGTACATAACCACATAACCGTTAGGTACTTCTGGACTCCAATTAGAGAGGTTCTGTTTGCAAATCACAACCCATATCCTGCCAAGAACCTCAGAGCTTTGAGAACAATATGAGTCAATCATTTGGAAATATGGCACCAAGTCAATGTTTTATTCAGACAACGTATACTTTTTGAGTTCTCTCTTCACCCACTTGACTGCCTTAGAAGGTATTGTATTGAGGTATATTGTAGCCACTAGTAGTGTCAGCCAGCAACTAGTAGTTCTTTTGACTACCTACTTGAATGCACTTCGAAGTCACTTTGGATAAAAGTGTCTGCTAAATTACTGTAATGTAAATGTAATGTAATGAGGACCTGGTTACAGACGGTGTGCATTAAAGTGTACTTTAAAAAAGCTCCCATTCGGCAGTCTGACTGCTCGTGTAAATCGACTGGGCCAGCAGGTTAAAAACTCTTTAAAGTCGCACTGAAATGAAAAAAGCATTCTGTCCCATTTTGGTTTGCATAATTGGTCATAGTGTTAACCTATTCAACGATGTATGACAAAAAAATTTACAAAATTCTACTTTTGTTGTAATTTTATATCAAAGTATATAATTTCTTACTTCCTGGAAAACGGTAGGTCACGTGCAATGACGACAACAGGTACCTTAGATTTTAGCCCAATAATCTCACGACATCCACCCGTCAATCAACGCTATCCTTCTATCGAATCTGTCTAAAGTTCTTAAAACCCGTCCACTTGTCAATGTTCCAATCAAATTCCTCTAAACATATGTCCCACCCTCATAGCTTGTTTGCGTCGGAAATACGTCAAACTAAGGAAACTAAGTTAGATGATCTCAAACGTCCGTTTCAGTGCGACTTTAAATGTTTTAAATTTAAAAACTACAGGCTGCTAGAAACCTGCTTATCTACCTATTTTCAGAAATGTTATTGTTTTGCTATAACGACTGGACAGACAGGATTCAGAATATGCTTTAACTAGCCATATGCGTCCACTGAAGCTTTGTGGGAATAACTTCTTGCATGCTGCACTTTGCTTTGATGTTTATTATTGGAATCCTGTATGAATGTAGCCTACTGTAGGCATATTGCTTTTAATGCACTGTACTTACAGTATTTGAAATATATGTACAAATAGGTGTGTGTAATAGTGGTCTTGCCTGTTGGTGTGTGTGCAAGTGTAAAAGTGACAATCCCATACCGTTGAAAAGATAGGCTTCCAAACAGAAATACATTTTTTGTTTAATAAAAAACAATATATTTTCAAAATAAATATGTTTTAATAGTTACACTAAGAACAAAAAAGGTTAATATTGTAAAATGTGTCATGAATTTACAGCACCAATAAATATATTAATGTGAAAATATACTAAAAATGTGGATGTACATGATAACAACAAACAAAAAAAATTCAGACAATTAAATACAAATAGAATGTTTTTTTTCTCATCATCAGAGGGCACTGGTGATGTGTGGGCTCTTCACCAGGACAGGTTCCGCTCTGCTGGTCTGACACAAGCCAAGCCCGGCTAAAGCAGGCCGCCCACAGTCCCAGTGTCAGAGTCTGTGGTCATGTGGACCAGGCCCGAGCTGGCCAGTGACGTCCTCCTCCTCGTGATCGGGGTCTTGATGCACTCGAATGCCACAGCACGTTTCCCTACTGGAGTCCAAAACTGCAACAACCGCATCGGTGCGTTGTTTCACAAACATGTTTGTAGCAGGGTGCCTGGGAGTGGACACTCCCAGCTCGACAAAGGCATTTTTTAAGGAATGTCAAAGTATCGTTCAGTTCTTCTTTTTTTTCTTATAAAAAAAAAAAGCAGTCTACAGTTCTCCATGTCCTGGCAGATTGGTGACAACGTTTGACAGATAAGGGAAATTAACATCAACCATAACACTGCATATAAATATATCAATTAAATACACAGAATACTGAACATACTCTAGCATTATAAATTAGATGTAGTGTACTAGACAAAGGGATATTAGGTAAGTATATACAGATCGTTATTTGCCTTGATAACCTACTCTTTCACAGGTGTGCAATTATCTTTTTGGAAAACATACAAAGACATTAAATAAGCAGATGGAGTTGACTGATTTTAACAGTGGCAAGGTGAACGCCACTTGTTCAGTGGAAGTTGTTATCGACTTGTCTCCACATATACTTACGTTTAATATCCCTTTAGAAGTATTCTCACACCAAATCCTATTGGGTGTTAGTTGGTGACAGCCCCACCCCCCTCCACCCCATCTTAGAGGAAGTGACATCGCATCCCAGAGAGGAAAATGTCCTGTTGTCCTCCTGACAGCTCTCTAGACCTTGGACCTGCCATTCTGTCCTCCTCGTCCTCCCCCCCCACCCGCCCCCCCACCCCTCCCCCTCTCATCCGTTCACCCTCATCCCGGAGGTCTGAGGGGAGTCATCCTCCCATCGCGCCTCTCAGTGAGGTTGTGGTCAAAATTTCACTTTCATGTTTTTATACAGAAAATATTTAAGGTATTCTCATATCCACAGCAGACCAACATCCAGTGAAGTGTTACATAAAATAAAACTGATTTTGACAGAAACTTTCCGTTCCATCCACGTGCAGGACCCACCTAACTGGCACCGAGATAAATTCCATTCACACGCCGCGGGCGCATTCGTTCACTGAATAATGTCTGTTTTATAGCAGCAAAAACACATTGTCATCGTCCTTATAGAGTATGTATATGTATATTAATATCTTAGAAATGTACAATTGTGATATCTTCGTCGTCTTCTCTCCCTCGCTCTGCCTGGCGTTGTCATTCTCAGTCCTTGAAGGGAATGCGTCCTTACAGTTACAAAGTGCGGTGCCCAGAAAATATTCCTTCATTTCAGTGTCCCTTCCCCCCTCTCCTCATCTCATCTCCGCGGTTTGTCACACCTGTGGACGACATGACAGACAGCAGGTTAGGACGCCGGCCGCAAATCACACTCAGAAAAAGGGCAGGAGAAACGAGCCAATCACATCCCTCTGATTGTGGAAAACTCCTCCGGCCTCTCCTCTTCCTCCCCCGACCCGTGACCAATTGGAATCGTGTCGCCGGTCACCCCACCGCGGTGTGTGTGGCTCTCTAAATCCAGCTCCGGGTGGGCGGCCCCTGGAGTTCAAGGGTCATATGCTTGGGGTCAGGGGAGGTCGCCGATGGGGCCTTGTTGGGAGTTTCACCAGAGGGGAGCATTCGCCGCACAGATTGGCCATTGGCTGACTACAGCCATGATTTCCATCAATGGACATAGGTTTTATTTCCAGATTAGTCACTGAGATCACTCAACCAGGAATATATGAGTAGAAAAGACCGCGAGAGGCAAGCAGCACGGACATGGTTCTAACACTCACTCAATTATGAGTCTCCCCACAATAGGACGACATGGGAAAGAACTTCCCCTCTGTGGATTAGTGACGTGCATGAGTTCGTCTTTAGTCCCCTGGTTCACACACGTGTCTAGATGGGACCCTGCCTATTGGGGGAGGGGGGGCAACAGAGGACTAAAACCCCCCTCCCACAGGTGGTTAAATATAGTGGTGATGGGAAAGAGATAGGGAGAAGGCTAGGGCACGAGGGCTCAGAATAATGTGGAGTGTATGGGTCAAGCATAATGGCTGTAACTGTACACTAGCATTGGCCCGCTACGGTGCATTCCATCAGCTTGTCTTGGTCCCGGTGTGTGTGTATGATATAACTGTGTTTTAGCACTAGATTACGCTCACTTGTTTAGAAAAGAGATGCACTTGTGAGTTCTGGTAAGTAGTAGTACACTGACCACCTACATTAAATGCAGTTATTGTAGCGTGAGCTTAATGACTAATGTAATGTAGTAAATATATAGCTTTGTTTGTGTTTCTGCCCCCAAAACAATATGTCATGTTTAGGTCGTTTTCACTACAGCTAGCTACATTTTACAGCCTCAAGAAGGTCAGCAATTCTAACACAGAGCGTGACGTTCAGCAAAGCAGCACACTCCGCGACACAAAACTATGTAAACACATCCAGAAGCACAGTCCCGCGTGTGTTGTGTTTACAGCATCGACACCAACATACAGCTACAAGCAAAACGAGAAGCGTGCATTTCTCGGCGGGAAAAAAACACATTCAAGCAACAGGGAAAGAGACGGCGTAGATGGATGTGGAGATGGAAGAGGAATCGGCACGGGGCCCATCTTGATATATGCGTATATATCGTAAACAAACCTGCAAGTTCTTTCGTTTAACTCAAGTTGTCTGGACTTGCAGTGTAAGTGTGTGAATTTGCAGGAGCATTTACAGGTGAGAGGGTCCTGCACATACAAGCGCTTTCTTCTCTCTGAACAAGGCTCACAGTGGCTGCAAGGGAAGCAGAAGGGAGACAGAGAGAAAACTAAGCTATAGAGCGTTTTCTGCAGAGAGGGGTAGACACACGGACAGACATGCACCCCCCACCGCCCCCCAACACACCTCCCCAAAAAACCCACTTCTAAACCACACCTGCCGCCCCCACCCTCCAGAGAAGTGTCCATCCCACCAATCACTCTCCTCTCCTTCTCCCTCACGACCTCAACATTGATTTCCTTTCAAAAAGGCTTAGAAAACACACCCGTAGTAGCAATGTATAGAGTATGAGCTTTAATTGAGGATTGTATGTTGGTGTTGGATGGTTGGAAGGCAGCAGATGTAAAGAGTTTTGGGTTGCCAGGTTTGGCGGGGTGTTGTGACTGTTAGGCAGAGAGCACAGGCGATAATGTGATGAAAAAGCATGTGACTGTCCTGCACACTTGGACGTGAGCATGCACACACACTCTCACACACTCCTTCCTACCTCTCCGTCTGTCACTCTCTCAGATGGCATATGTGTTATTATCTTAATGTGTTATTATTAGGACTTAGGACACAGAAATAGCCCTTTATAGGAACACACGGTCCTGTTTGCGCCAACACACACACACACACGCACACGCAAACACAGTTACACTCAACAGGGGCATGTGCGATTACTGTATGTACAGTCCAGCTAGCTGTAGCTCTACATCTAAATATTATTGCTAAACATCTTAAAACCCTTCTCTCCCTTCTTCCTGTTACTCTGAAGACATGCACCCATGTTAACTGATAGGGACAGGATATTAGCTATGACACTGTTAATAGGGGTTTGATCGACTCCAGCAGGGTCAAGTGCAAAGTAAGCAATATTCATTTAACTCTTTGTTCCAGACTGGTTTTAAGTCTATTGTAGGCTATCTATTTCAAAACTGAACTTGTGACACAGGAAGTCAGACACTGGAGACGGAACATGGACAGGGACAGAGTACAGCAATGTCGTCTTTGATGACGACTCAAATTCTTTCCTTATGAACCAGTCACGTCCGATTAAAACGGCCTATAACAGCAGTCGACGTGTTCTGTGGCACTCCGAGACCTCGCCGTGTGAAAACGGGGACAAAACAACCCGAAGCAGCACTTATCGACGCACCATCTCAAGGCTACAGTCTACCCAAACACAAACCTCTAAGAAAAAATTGTGCGCCTACAGTGAATGACGCTACAGCTAGTGTCGAGACCGACTTGTTGAAACATCTATCGTCTGAAACAAAAGGCCAACATGGAAACAGATTGCACACTCCTCGTAGCACGTAGACACAACACGATATCCTCTAGCACTGCCAGGTATTAGCGTGGGGGGGGGGCGGGGGTGGCAGGAGGCGGCTCAGAGGGCGGCCATGCTTCATACCACAGATCGTTACCTGACAGTTCCCTCAGGTGAACTTCGCACTACCGGCGCGGACGCAAGCTATTCGTGCGCCGGGGGGAAAAAAAAGGAAAAAAAAAGATCAGAGCCTCGTGCTAAAAAAAAAAAAGAGGTCTGAGTTTACAAGAAACAAACAACCTCCGCCGAAACCAAGCCAACCATCAAGAGAGACACCGCGGCCGCGCTTAGAGGCGCCGCGGCGCCGGAACGGGCCCCTGGCTCGGCCCTCACGCCGGTGTCTCTCTGTCTCTGTCTCGTTCTCTTTCTCCTCTGGCCGCTGCCCCTGGAAAACAGACAGGGCAGAGAGGAGAGGACACCTCAGTGGAGGCGAGGACGCTGACGCGGCGGTGAATCAATAGCTGTGGTGGCCGCACGAGAGGTCATTAATCTGCAAGGGCGCCGGCTTGCTTCCTAATCTCGTCTTCTCGTTAGCGGTGGGGGGCGGGGGGATCGATCCCTACACTCGAGCCGTGGCCGTTTGCACAGTGCGCGCTCACGTGTGTGTGTGTGTGTGTGTCACTCAGAACATCCACACAGTTCCGATTCATCCCAGATGCGTACTAACCGTTTTGACCTGAATCGAGGACTGCGAGTGCATCTGCGCTCGTTCTGTTAGCGCTTGGCTTAGTTAAGCGAGCACGCGAATGTACCGTGCGTCTATGCGTGTGCGAGCGCACGCGTGTGTGCTGCCCTCTCTCTCCCGCTGCCACCGCCGCCCCGCCCGAACCGGCGAAGGCGCCTGCCTACGTGCGCTCTGACAGGCAGAGGTGCTGCAGAGCTTGGGGAGGGGGGGGGGGGGGGGGCGCCACGGCTCAGCTCAACCCCATGACAAAACGGATTTGATGTAGCCTTCTCAGCCAACATGATCCCATCTCCCCTCCACCGATCCGCTGGGCTTTAACCCCGCGAGGCGCGGCACGGCGCACGCAAACTCCTCTTATCCAATTAAACGAGTGACGTCCTCTGACCTGCCCCCCTCAGGCGCTTAAGGACCCGTACACACACACACACACACACACACCGTCCCTACATCAACACTGAGTGCTCGGCCTGCGACCAACAACGGCCGTTTCCAGGCTCGTCCATTATTCATTATTTACAACGCTAAAAATAAAAAATGGGGTTAACTGCACGACACCTGTTGCTATGATTAGACTGGGGGGGGAGTAGCCAGGGGTCAGGCTTGAGTAACGCGGAGTCTGGGGAGCCTCCGCTGCCCCTACGCTCCCTCCGGCCTCGCCGTAAAGCACTAAAACGGCCGCCATAAAAAGACCAGGGCCCGGCAGAAAGACAAACCCAGCCTGTAAAAAACCCAGCCTTATCAGCCCCGGCAAACAGACGAGGGATGGCGTTCTTTTCCATGAGGCGTGTGCTCGCTCCTCAAACTCCCACCGCACCTGCTGGGGACGCGGATAGCAAGGCCTCCCCCCGCCCACCCCCCCCTCCGCCCGGTGCGTGGCGCAGCTGTGTGAAGGCGGGACTGATAATCCGGCATCGCTAGAAGGAGGTGCCCGGACGCTTCCTCTCGCCACCCCTTAACGAAACACACACTCGTTCTTCTCGTAGAGAGAGAGAAGAGCAGCTGCAGGGTTCACAGCCAGGAGGGTTTAATAGATACCGCCACCTCAGTCCAAATGTTAGCGTTAGCATTAAACACACCAGAGGACTGCTGCTTCGCTGCGGTCCAGCAGGCTGCTTCTTATCTACAGTGCAGTCAACCGTGACCAATCAACCTATGGGATACATCAACGCCGATTGGTTCAGAAGGTTTAGGCCTCTGCCCAGTGTGTCTTGTGGGGTGTGATTGGCCGATGAAAGCGTCCATCAATATACAGTATATAGTTCCATAGAGGTGTGGAAGCTTAACTAAACACAGACACCTCCTTCCCCTCATCCCTCAAAAACAACAACAAAAACAACAACAAAAAAGTACTTACTTCTCTTTCTTTGCTTTAACTTCTGGCTTTGGTCTGAAACGAGAGAGAGGGAAACAATTATATTAGTATATTAATATATATTATATATTATTCTGCTCAATGCTGAAACAAGGCAGTGATGTCCGTGACGTGTCCGGAGATTCTCACCTGCATATGCACTTTCGATGTTCTGTGAAACTTAACTGAAAATGCACCTGCGATACCATCTGCCTGACGCGCATCACCTGCGGAGAGACACAGGAAACGACACCATTCAGATTAGAGAGGCTTTGTCGAACCCCGCCCCGATTCCTCCTCTGTGATGTCATTTCCCCTGCCAAGCGCCTCGGCGCGCCCAGCGGTTCTGACCACCGGTTAACCGCGCGGGGAACGCTGGGCCGCGCCGGTCTGAGGCGTTTGGTTGTGGCGCATTCCTGTGCCCAGAGCGCTGTCCTGCTCGTCCCCCCTCCCTCACGCTGCGCGGGCGCCGCAGCGGCCAAGAGAGGCTTAGACCACATAAACACTAAACAGGCCTGCAAACAGGGTGCGCGGGGGTAAACAACATAACTAACATGCCTGTCCCTGCTCTTCACTTCCCCCCGGTCCAGAGAGGGAGGGAGAGAGAGAGAGAGGGAGGGAAGGAGGGAGGGAGAGAGAGAGCGAGAGAGAGGGAGGGAGAGAGAGGGGGACGGAGGGAGAGGGAGAGAGGGAGGGAGAGAGGGAGGAGAGAGGGGCTGAGAGAAAGAGAGGGAGGAAAGGGGCTGAGAGAAGGAGAGGGAGGAGAAAAAGAGAGAGAGACAGACAAGCACACGGACGCAGAAAGAGAGGTAGCGAGTCAACGGAGAAGAGCAGGAGTGGGGGATGGGAGAGCGAGGGGGGGGGGGGAGACCCTCCTGTCTCTCCGGACCCCTCCGGGGCCCTGGGCCGGGGAGACGTGCTCACCTCCAAGGTGACGTTGCGGGTCTCCGTGGGGACGCATTCCAGCGCCTCGTCGTTGCAGCATCCGGCGCAGCGCTGCAGCGCCACGCAGGACGGGATGTAGGTGTGCTCGATGTCGTCCGGGTACTCCTGGAAGATGTCCACCAGCACCTCCCGCGTCGAACACATGCTCTTCGTGTACACCTCGTTGAACGGCACCACTAGAGAGAGAGAGAGGGGGGGGGGGGGGGGCGGCAAAAAAACGTTAGTCTGTCTGACTCCGCCCTCTGACATTGTTGTTTCCTTCTCTCGGCGCTACTGAGAAAGCTGCAGAATACCGGGAAAGCAAAAGACTCCGGTACTGCCGAATGTCAAATGTTCCCCCTTTAGATAAACTCTCCGTTGAGCTCTCTCCAAATCCCCGCTTTCCCCCTCGCACCGAATTCTATCCTTTTTTTCCCCCTCCGCATCCATTCAACCTCTCCATCCCTCGTCTGCTTCCTCCGACCCCCTCGCTGGTTCCGCTCGGCCGTGGATGAGGGCACTTGTGCCCCTTTGTCGCAGCCAAAAGGTACAGGCGTTCATTTCCTGGGTGGCGGCCGTTACAAAAGCCAGCTTAGGGGACCAACAATGCTACAGATCTATGGCCTCAGACGCAACAAAGGCGCCTATTGTGCCAACAAGGATCTTAAATGATTTTACCTGGTAAAACAAAAACAAAATCGCCGTCAAAGCTGGAGCCCACCCATGCAAACCCACACAGGCGTGTCAATATCCTATATCTCCGTAGGTATGCTACTAAGTGATTGTGATTAGGTAAACACGCATGGACAGTGTCATGTGAGCCTCATCAGACACACCTCCAGGCTCGCCCTAACCCCGCCCACGTCCAGGAATAATCCCAGCGCCTGGGCGACCCCGGGTCGACCGATCAGACCGTGACCCCGGGCAGCGCGGCGCCAGAGTTGACCTCTGACCCCTGAGCCCTGGAAGCCTCGCCCTCAGCAGGAACTAACGCTACGACAACATCCTCCAGGCCCGGGCTGAACCACCGCCCGGCTATAACCGGTCAGGCTGTGATCCCCAACCGCCACTGGCCCCTGGGTGACCTGACCGGCAGATGTGGAGGAGGTCTGTCTCCAAGGCCAGAGACTGCTCTCGGAGGAGACGTCCATGCCAGAGACCAGGGAGAGAGGCGGTCTGTCTTCCAGCCTCCCTGTCTGTCTGTCTGCCTATCTCTGCCTGCCTGGCAAAGAAGCGCAAACTGCAAATCAAGGTCAGCTGCAGCCTAACAACCAGGCCTCTCTGTTTCCCCAGAGCCACTGTCTCTACACACAGCTGCGTACTGTGTGTGTGTTTGTGTCCGTGTGTGTGCGTGCGTGTGTGTGTGTGTATGTGCGCGTGTGTGTTTATGTGTGTGCGCGTGTGTGTGAGTGTGTATGTATGTGTGTGTGGGCGTATGTGTGTGTGCGCGTGAGTGTGTGTGAAGGTCGACAGCCCACAGGTGGCAGAGAAAGGGAGTTGCTCTTGTGCTGCTGACATTAACAAACAACTACGAGCCCCCATTGTTTTCCCTGTACTGTGATCCAGCTTGTGATGTGTGTGTGTGACTGTGCACTATTGACCGACATGCTTAAAGTGACCTTGGACGAAGCTATGAGACCAACACTCTGTCGTTGTCAATAAATAAACATGACCACGAGTACAGCCTTGGACCAAGGCCGCCTGCTGTAGCCTATCCAATTTGAATGATCCAGTCTGACCATGTAATCGGTTTGACCGAATCGTGGAGAAAGTAGAAACATTCACAAAGATATTTCCTATTGTGACCTAACCTTGGCCTTAGAAATACTGTACACACTTTTATGGCGATTCCAAAGTTCAGGTCTTTCACCTCAGGCCTCAACACAACAAGTTCACCGAAGAACAGCGCCTCATTTCTCAGTTTTGACGAAGTGGGAGTAGTGAAGTAACTCAATGAATGTATATGGTTCAACTGAAAATAAACAAAAGTCTACAGATAGGGATCTGAACAGCAGAGTAGGCTATGCGCTCATAACAGATTATAAATTCATGAACCGACCACTAGATGGCGGCACAAACGCCTAGTTCGCTAAAGACGGGATGGATGCTCAGGGAGGAAGAAAGTTGTAGCCTACTATGTAGCATAAAGCATTAACATGCAGCACTTACCGTCATTCTTACTTTTCTCCCCCTCCTTGGGTATGTGGGCAGTCTGTAAAAGACCCACGGAGAGACATTAAATCGAGCTTAAACATTTCACAGCACTTGACTGACTAAACATCACGTTTTAAAACCTGTCCATCCAGTACCCACATATAAATGGTCTACAATGCAGTTACCTATCAAATTAGAGCCTATAGAATTTCAATAGGTCTAAACTCCAATGAAACGGACGTGTTTCATGGCAGAGCCGAGCCTACATTGAATGTTACCCGCTTCCAGCAGGCAAGTGCGCAGCCAGATCGGCATCACCGCGGCGCATACGGTCACATTACCTCCCAGCTACATAGACTGGTGCAACAGCTATTACATATTGCGTGAGAAACCAATTTGATCCCACGGTTGAGATAATAGGCTTGAGGGGTGAGTGCGGCTATTGTTCACCTTCTCCTGATTTTCTGGATAGACGTGAATGTGAGTGGGAGTTAAGAACAGAGCAAGATCCTAAGTTAGCCTATGCAGACATATCGAGTATGATTTAAGCTAATGTCACCTGAATAATACCAGTGACATGATGCAACGAGGTGGTCGACCCTCAGGTTTTAGTCGGGCCCTATGGGCTCCTTGAGAATCAGACTGAAGAGGTAGGACAGTTCAGCTCGTTTCCCCTGACATTTCAGCCCAAAGCAAACTGCATATAGAACATAATAACAATAATAATAATCGTCGTCATTATCATCATCATTAGTAGCATATTATTCATAGTTACCTAATGTCCCAAACAGACTAACTTGTCGCATTATAACATATAACTGAATAAATTATGGTGTTTCTTAGCACGCTAGTGGTTGGCACTTGAAGGGCGACCGAACAGGCGAGCGACAGGGGAGACCTGCTCATTAATGAAACATGAACAGCAGCATTCTGCATGCGTAGTTCATAAAAGTAGCCTACCAACCCATCTAGATAGAATAGCTTCTACGTACCTTTACAGGAGAGAGATGAAGAACCGCTGCCAAAAGTATGTGTACCAAACTGACAACAAAGTTCATGGTTGTAATTCCAAAGGTTGTTCTATAATCTCGGCTGTCGTTTGGTTCTCGATACACACCAGTTATGCTAATGATTAAAAAAAGCACTTCAAATTAGAGTAACTTCTTTGCAATCAGGGCTATAGCAAAAGCAAATCCATGACGTCCGCGCACTGATGTGCCACCTGAAAGGAATCCGTTAGAATTATTTATTTCAGTCGTCTCCAAGGAGCCTCAGAGAGCACCCCAAAACTGTAACATCCAAAATGCGTCGGTCATCCAAATATTCTTGGAAGGTTTCACTATTCTAAATCCACGTTAGAATAGAACACGCAAAATGAAGAACTCCTCTCCGAAGCGGTGTTCACCAGGGACGAAGGTGAACTTCCATCAACTTATCAACGCAACTTTGCGCAGTGCCTGCGGTTCACCATGCGAGACCACTGTCAGCATACAACCTTCATTGATCACAGCAGGGAGAGAGAGCTACAAAGTGCCCGTACCAAGTGATCCGTAATCAATCCTCCTCGGAAGGCAGTGGGTGGGCTTCAGCTTTCTTGATTTAGACTTGTTTTGTATTTCAATGCAATCTACCTTTGTTTCTATTCAAGGTTTGGACATCCAAGCGCAGAATAGAAACCGCGTCCGTTACCTCCGTTCCTCACTCGCGTAGCGCGTATACTGCTCTGTGAGCACGAGCGTCTGACTTTGAGAATGAATTACACCGACCAAGCCTGCTCATTGGCTGGGGGGCAACTGGGTGGAGCGAGATTGAGGAGGATCGGTTCTGGACGCTTTTTTTTTTATACCGGCAACGATGTTCACACGGTGTTGAAGTTATGACTCAACACTATGCACGATTAGGCTGCGCGTTGAACAACATATGTTATAAAATGTGTTGTATAGTTGGCGTTTAGCCAGTGAAAGAGAATAAACCAGATATAAAAGGCCCATAGAACACATACAGTGTAATGACCTTGGGTTTGATTGAGTAGTTTATACACATAGATAGCCTGCAAACATTACCAGACCTATTTAATGTGTACGGGACATTAACAGACGCCTGGGTCATGGAAAAAGTGCATGAATTAAAACATTCACAAATGGATGACTTTGGATGGATTCTGGGTTGTTTTACTATGCTTACATGTAGAGGCCACCTTTCCTGGCAGTTCTAACTTCTATAGCAACTTCCCACATAGGCCTAACCTTCATGAAGACAGTATGAATCCCATGCCTCTAATCACCCCCCCCCCCCCACTCCATCTCACCCACACCAACACCACCCCCTTTTGTCCTCCCTGTAGAAGCAACCTTGTTCTCCATTCAGGCCAGCATAGCCCTAACATTCAGCAGTCTCAGAGATGGGTCTCTCTCTCTCTCTCTCTCTCTCTCTCTCTCTCTCTCTCAAACTGCTTCACTGGAGGCACTCCACATAGTTTCCATGGTTGCTGGCCTCTCCAACGTCCATCTCTGGATGTTGTCTGCTCTTCATTGTTTCTCACGTGAGGTGGGATCCACGCCAGGGATCAACTCTGGGCTGAGGTCCTTGTTGGGCTCATAAGCTTTCTAAAGGACTTTTCAATAACAATTTAATGAGAGTGTGAGACTCTGTTTGTGGTGAACCCGCCCATTCAGAGGACTATTACTTGATCTGTTTTATTCCTTTAATCTACAACTGAGCACTAGATTAGCATAAGTCACACGATCAGACTTAAAAAGGAATACATTTATTTTGCACCATGGAAAAGTACACTTGGTGAAAGAATAATTGACATGTCAAGTGCCTTTTTATGGAAAGATTTTCATGCGACCAGTGTTTGATGAGCAAAGGGTGAGGCCATAGAAACATTCCACATGTACACACAAGGACACAAAGTCAATGCTCGCCTACTCACTCGCTCACTCACTCACTCACTCACTCACTCACTCACTCACTCACTCACTCACTCACTCACTCACTCACTCACCCACTCACTCACTCACTCACTCACTCACTCACTCACTCACTCACTCACTCACTCACTCACTCACTCACTCACTCAGTTTCATCACCCTTTGTCCACAGCACTGATCCATCTAACCTGTAGATGACACTGTGGAGTCATTACAAGAGCCAGTAGAGAAATACAAAGATTAAACAGCAGAAAATAACCTGTTTGCACTG
Organism: Borostomias antarcticus; assembly: GCF_949987555.1. Taxonomy (NCBI): domain Eukaryota; kingdom Metazoa; phylum Chordata; class Actinopteri; order Stomiiformes; family Stomiidae; genus Borostomias; species Borostomias antarcticus. The sequence goes on along the minus strand of NC_140243.1, from coordinate 18,216,427 downwards.
CAATACAGTATACTAAATATAGTAAACAAACAGTATTTGTGTCCATGACAAGAAGATGTTCTCACTTACTTCCTCTGTAGCTGTATATTCAATATAGTGACTGTCCTGGTTGTTACGGCCACCCTCATACTGAAACCACAATGTCAAATGAAAATCAGACACACACACACACGCCCGCACACACACAAATCCTTAATTCCTCATACTCTATCATACAATATGTGCTTGGTGTCCTTACAAGTAATGAGCCATGAAAAAGTGGCAATCAGGATTCATGGTACAGTAATATATCAACTCTTAGTTAATGTATAGATATGGAAAGTACTGTATTCAAGACTATATGTCTGCGTGTTTGATGTTGCAGGCAGCCACACCTTGACCCTTGTGTGTAGGAACATATTGTCTCCTCTTGTCTGACGGTGTCAGGCCTGTTCTTTGTCAAGGTTCCCCTCCTTTACTTTTCTATCTCTTACCATGGGTTAGAAGTCTGGTGCTTGTTCTGTTGTGTCTGAAGCCACTGATAGTGTGCTAGTGCGACCACAGACACAGTATCCCCAAGTTAATGTGTGTCTAGTAAGCAGACCAAGCAAACGCCTGATAGGTCAAATCTAACGCTGCGCCAAGTCTTCGTCTCAACCCGGTCCACCCCAGTTGAGACGAACTCTGCGTGCTTGAAGGTCAAAGCTTGACCTCCTCCCTGACCTCAGCTCTTGGCCCTCACCGCGGCCCTCCTTGTGCCTAATCCCGAGGACAGGTCGGTCGGAGGCCCTTAATACCTCTCACATGCTTTCTGCGAAAATATTTAGTCTGGGCCGAACATCCAGGGGAGTCACAATGATAACATGTGCACCCGTAGATCAAGACTGGAGCTGGGAAACCCATCACACCACGAGGGCAGGAGAGGAGGGGAGGAGGAGGAGAGGGGAGGAGGAGGGCAGGAGAGGAGGGGGGAGGAGGAGAGGGGAGGAGGAGGGCAGGAGAGGAGGGGGGAGGAGGAGAGGGGGGAGGGGTGGAGGAGAGGGAGGCAGGAGAGGAGGGGAGGAGGAGAGGGGGGCAGGAGAGGAGGAGGAGAGGAGGGCAAGAGAGGAGGGGAGGAGGAGAGGGAGGCAGGAGAGGAGGGGAGGGGGAGAGCAGGGCGAAAGAGATGAGGATAAAAGAGACATAGGAAGTCCCTCTTTCCCGTGATGTAACCTGACCTGGGGGGAGACGGGCGAGGGGGACTCGTGGTCTCCGCTGAGCACCACTCCTTCGGTCTTCAGAGTTTTGGGTTTTAATTGAAGAATAACAAGCAAGCGAGTCCGTGAATGTACGAGCCCGCTCGCTTTCTGCTGATGCCACCAAATCCCCTCGGAGTTCCGGGCCAGGAAACTTAATGAGCTTTCTTCCTGTCCCATCAGCGTTAACACCCACACTAAACACACACACACACACACACACACACACAGACACACAGGACCACATGTTTGTTTGTGTGTGTCACTGAATTCCGGGTGCTGGTAAAACACACAGACTTCCTGATTAGTTGACATTTCCCGATGCCAGGACCTGGTTTATAACAATACGTTTGACGTTTAGGCTCACATGGAAGCCCTCATGAAAACAACCTGCTGCACCTCCACAACCATAGAGGAAGAGGACAGTTTACACCTTCACAAAGACGATATAAAACACTACCATCATAAAACGCCAGGATGAAATGTCATGTTCTGTCCGACACGAAATGTCATGTTCTGTCTAACAAAAAAATTTCTATCCCATAACCATTCGTGTCCACCCTACCCAGATAGCAAGCGGATGTGTAATAATTCTAGGCCATATAAGGGCCGGAACTAAGCCACAAGGGCCAGATCTGGCCTGTATATGGCCCAGATCCGCTTGCTATCTGGGTAGCTTCTGTGGTTGATTCTTCCCCATGACGGCAGTCGGCATAATAGTCAGTCAAAGTCAATACAGCACAATATAGCACATGTTCATACAAGCAAATGTGGCGCACAGTGCTTTGCAGAATAAGAGAAGATAAATAAAAACACAGTTTATTAGTAGGTGGTAAACGGGACAGATCATATATGATAAAACACAATAGGAAACAAGAAACAGTAAAAAAATAAAATAAAGAATACATAAAAAATAAGAAGATTTAATTATAACAAAGGTAAAACTACATGATAAAAGCAAGATGTATGTCTTAAGATCTTGCATAAAGGTTCCCACAGTTTCAGCCATTCTGAGGTTTTCTGGCAGGGTATTCCAGAGGCTGGAAGGCTGCCTCCCCATGTCTCTTGGTCCTGGCTACAGGAACCATTCAAAGTTCAGTGCCAGAGGACCTCAGGGATCTACTTGGTGTATAACATAAAAGCAGGCCTGACGTGTATTCAGGTGCATGACTATGGAGTGCTTCGTAAACTAATAAAATAATTGTAAAATCTGTTCTAAAACTGACAGGTAACCAGTGTAGTGTGATGTGTGCCCTCCTTCTGGTCTTAGTGAGGCCTCGTGCTGTAGCATTTTGTATCATCTGAAGTTGACCAATGGCTTTTTTTGTCAGACCAGATAGAATAGCATTACAGTAATCCAACCTGCTACTGATAAAAGCATGCATTAGTCTTTCAGTGTCAGCCTGGAAGAGAAAAGGTTTCACATTACCCTACCTTTCAAGTCCAGCTGCATTTGAATATTATTTTACCGGGAGCGTATAGTATAGTTGGGACTAAATGAAAAACGAATTTAGGTAATACACTTTGCCGCTTGTGTAATAAAAACCTCAATGAAGTGAGAGTTAACGTGGAAGAAAGTCCAAATAAATCACAGCTTGTGTGCCAGATATGTTACCGACAGCTCGCAAGAGTGCAGAACTTGTTAGCAATACTTGAAAAGTGGAAATCTGCAGTCAATGACCAATCAGAGGCCAAATCAGCTTCTCCACACAGCCCACTATCTGCACGGGCCAATCAGTATCCAGTACAAAATTCGACCAGATTCTCATTGGTGTCCACAAATATCATAGCTTGTTCCCAGAAGTTCTTTCTGTAGAGAGAGCTTCTGGGTACTCAGAATATGATCCAGCATACTCATACTATGATGTCACATGAGGTGAATATAGCAAAGCAAACCTGAACAAAATAACTGTCACCACCATGACTAGTTTTATATAATTAAGGTCACAAATCTTGACCAGTCTCCATTCCCTAGCCATGTCCAAGTGATGAGTAGCATTAGATTAGACAGCTGGAAGTGGACGTTATGTCACACATTATTTGATTAGAGGCAATTTGATTAAACTTAAGAGGAACAGGCACATTAGAGGATGGGGTCACGTTTGGATCATTTATATCCAAAGATCATAACAAGACCTCATTTGCCCTTTAAATTCTCAATTATGTCCAAACATAATAAACAGCATGAAGAAAAGACTTGAAAACTAAAAAGTGTAGCGTCATGAATTATTTATTTATTCTGTATCAACCATCTAGTGATATATTGTGTCATACCATAGCGTCAAAAAGATAGGTGGACCTTGTTTGGGCCATATGTGAACGTATAATCTGAAGATTTGGGTACAAGACACCAGATAATTACGTGTCGGGTACGAACTCCAGTCTAGACCATAAGCCTCGGTGAGAAGATCTGATGACACATGTCTTGAGAAGACCTTGATTTTAATCTAATTAGGATATGAGTTTGGTTTGCATCCCGTATGCTCCTATAGGCTTGTGAGTGGGATCAAGACCGCAGTGCTCGAGAGAAATGGCCCCGAAGCAATAGGATTCTCTGCCCTTTGACCCGCTGTCTTTGATTTCTCATGTATATTTGATCCTTGCTGGAACGAGGCAGAAATCACAACTTGGTTAAGGATTACGGTAAACCTCCAGCCCCCCTGCTGAGAGCAGAGTGCTAATCTGCCGCTGACGGACTCTAAAGGTGATAGAGTTTCACATTGGAATGCAGTGCTGAAAGCGTGTTTGTGTATGTGTGTGTGCGAGTCTATGTGTGTGTTTGTGTGCGTATAAGAGAGAGAGAGAGATCATAGAACCATGTGACACTTATTTCCCAATTCCATTAGTTACATAAGAAATCTGTGAGGCCTGCACAAGTACAGTTTGCTAAAGATATAATCTTTATCTTTTCAAAACATTTCGAGAAAACATGGCAGCTCGGTTCCCATCTGAGAGTTGCTGTGAGGAACCCAGTGAAAACTCATGAGAAAGAAACACATCAGGAGAGAGACAGAGAAAGAGAGAGAGGAAAAGGGAGAGAGAGAGAGAGGGGGGTAAGACAAAGAGTGGGAGAAGAGAGGAGAGAGAAAGAGAAGAGAGAGAGAGTTCACCATTTCACATATAAACTGATGTTGGGTTAAAGGTTAAATGTAAGCACAACTAGCGATTCATAAAGACAGATTGATGAAAACAACCGTTTCGCGTTTTTTTAGAAACTGCATTCTCGGTGCCCCCACCACCGCCATTACATGGATATACTGGCTCGCGCTGGATTTTACATTTCTTCTACATGCCTCCGAACTACACCAAAGTGATCTCGGTGAGTCAAACGTCTTATAATATGTCGTAAATAAGGTCCAGGTTGTCAAAAACGAGCATTGTCCTTTAAGCTCACATGGCTTCGGTCTCCTTTATCTGGGTGGGCAGTTCGACTTCCTGCTTGGTCACCATTAATCAAACCAAACACAGGGATTCTGGAGTGAAGGAAATTTGGCATTTCTCATATTCCCCGACCAATCACCTCGCTCGAATTTAAGGCATCTTGCTCTCAGCCAGTCGCGCTTGATCAGATCCCGCTGGGTGGTCCGCCATGTCCTGTCCAGGCAGACGGGGATGTTGTCGTCGGGAGTGTCCGGCTCCAGGAGGGGCTCCCTAGAGGACAGAGGGACGGTCACTCTGGAGGTTCTCACATCCCCTGCTCTCCCTCATTCAGCTGTGCTCTGCGCAACCTCTGACCCGACTCACTCTGTGTACACAATTTAGCATTCCACATTTCAGTACACTATGTCCAAATGTTGAGCTTAAAGCATCCATATTTTCCATGTCTAATGTAATCTACTGTTTTTTGAGTGACTTTGGAATCCGTCGCCATCCTGATATCAAACGCGGCAGAGTTCAGGTCACAACACAGAAGGCCAATGCTACACGAAACCAACGGTTTGGTTACAATCAGTGAACAGAGTGCATTCCTTCATAATGAGAAAATGTGATTTCTAATTCAATTTCTAATTCTAAGAATGATTGAAGAGATTGCTTTGACCAAAGTCGGATCTGGGCAATGGGGAACTCTAAATGTGGTTATCAGAGACAGAGACACGCCAAAGGCACCAATCAGATAGTGATCCGTGATCCCAGCTGGATGGGAATTATTCCTCCGGTCAACCACAACGGTTTTTGATAGTTATCTACTGCATCTGTGACACACATCGTCAAAGGCTCCATGTTCAAACTGGCTTTGAACTAGATAAAGGTGCTGTGTTCTTTGATGCACCTGTATACCTGTATCTCATGGACCCAACATTAAAACCCCCGACCGACACACACAACCCCTGTCGTCCTTTAGCCTTGTGGTTGATGGGCTAGTCACAGCAGAGAGGGGGAGGGAGAGAGGGAGAGAGAGAGAAAAAGAGAGAGAGAGAAAGAGAGGGGGAGAGAGTGAAAGAGAGAGAGGGAGAGAGTGAAAGAGAGAGAAAGAGAGGGAGAAAGAGAGAGAGAGTGAAGCATCTAAATGACAAAGCCATTCTGAAGAAGGGACCTGATTTAGGGTTAGTTTGAGGAAGCCGATCTGCAAATGACAAAACCTGCTGACAGAGTAGAAGGTTGCCTCCCTCTCCTTCTCTCTCTCTCCCTCTCTATCTGTCTGTCTCTCTCCTCCCTCTCCTTCTCTCTCTCTCTCCTTCTCTCAGCCCTCCTCTCTCTCTCTCTCTCTCTCTCTCTCATTCTTTCTGTCTCTCGCTCTCCCTCTCTCCTTCTCTCAGCCTCTCTCTGTCTCTCTCTCTCTCTCTCTCTGTATCTCTCTCTTCCTCTCCTTCTCTCAGCCTCTCTCTCTTTCTCTGTCTCTCTCTCTCCTTCTCTCAGCCCTCCTCTCTCTCTCTCTGTCTCTCTCTCTCTCTCCCTGTCTCTCTCTGTCTCTCTCTCTCTCTCTCTCTCTCTGTGACCCAGAACAACATTGACTTGAAAGAGAGGTTAATGTTTGCACGCCACACTTAGCCTGATTGCCTTTGCCCCACAGAACACGCAGGTGAAATAACAAAGCCGGAGTGTGTGTTCCTCTTTACATGTGATAGAGAGCAGAAAAAAAGAATGGAGGAAAACGTGTCACCCTGACGCTAAGTCGGTCTTTGACGGAGACAGCGAAACACAGAGGTTTAAGCGTGAACGCCAACCTTACTTCTGTCATCATTGTGACCACGCACGCTTGGCGACAGGGCGCTGTCATTAGCGGAGGTTCACTCTGAATCTCAAAGAGCTGCGACGGTCGACAGGGAGACAGGGAGGAGAGAGAATTAGACGAGAACCGAGTTGAGTGAACTTTAATGGGCCAACACACACACACAAACACACACACACACACACACACACAACTCCAGCCCAGCTCACTTTCCATTGCCACAACAATCAGCGGAAGCCGACAGCATAGTGCTGACTCAGGCGCATTGCACCTTCCACCCCTCTGAACGCAGCAACATGACAATAAACACAAGGACATGGTATACTGAGGGCCGGAACAGAGGGTTCTGTACAGAACTTGAGCTGCTCACCTACGTGCTTCCTGACCATCTCTCTCCCTCCCCACTCGCCTGCGTGTCTGTCGGCACAAAGGCCCGCCCACTTACCTGTCCGTCTCTCCAAGGCAGCCCGCCAACTCCACGGTTGTCGCCGGTAACTTCGACAGAGCCATAGGCTATAGTTTTCAGTTTTCTTCCGTTGAGTTCGACTGGATCGAAAGAGTATCGGAGAACGTGTAGGCCCAGAATGGGAGCCTGAGGTGGCTGCTCAGTGCTGCCTCAGGTCTAGTCTAGGTCGAGGTGTTTTCACCGGCGTTCCCTCTCTGTGAAGTGGTCGATCTGTGTGCTTTCCGCTCCATACATCCTGCTGTTCATTTTTACAGCTGGATATTTGTTGAAGCAATTGAGGTAAATTGCTCTGCCCAAGAGGACCAGACCAGGGATAGGGGGATTTGGGTGAAGTGCTTTAACAATCACACATGCACGGGGAGATAGAGAGAGAGAGGGAGAGAGAGAGAGAGAATTTCACTTGGAAGTAATCTTAGAGTATTACCTATCAAAGACAGAGACAAACATCACTGTATGTAATTACAGATGACTCATGCAGTTTAAACTAGAGTAGTAGCTGTAGACACACATACCTCCCCACCACACACACACACACACACACACACCCTCTCCCCCTAACTAGCCGAAGCTACTTATCCTCCCATGGCTGAAACGACAGAGAGACCAGGGCTGAGTTTCCCAGAGGCATCGTAGCACTACGTTCATCGTAGCGCTATGATGAACGCCATAGCTTACGATGAACGTAGCGCTACGATGCCTCTGGGAAATTCAGCCCAGTACTGCTGCTGTGTGTCTTCATGGTGGAGTGTGAGACACAGAGCCTAGGCCTGTATTGCCCTGTCGAGTGTTACACACCTGGTCAGAGTCCTTCTAAACTATCACCAGGCGTGACCTCTGACCCGGCTGCTATCTCAGTTACAGTATACCAGGGGACCACGGCGCCAAGTGGGCCTTGTCAGTGGAGAGCTACCCCAGATAGCAAGCGGATCTGGGCCATATACAGGCCAGATCTGGCCCTTGTGGCTTAGTTCCGGCCCATATATGGCCCAGAATTATTACACATCCGCTTGCTATCTGGGACAGGACACTGAGCCAGTCAGTGAGGTAGTGTGACAAGTTTCAGTCGCACATTTTTCACACAACGGTGACCACAAGCCCGACAAACGGGTCCGTGGATACCGATACTTTGTCGTCGTATGACTGCACAAAAAAACAGGAATTCTGACTAGACTTCCCACCGCTGACTGTGTGATTTGTTGCGCTGCCTCGTTATCTCATCCCTCTTTCTCAAGAGAAAACGGATGATGGACGGCCTCTGTAAATAAAAGCTGCGTATAAACAACAACAAAAACATCATAGTTCGCATGCCTGAGGCTTCCCTGCGATGTCCAGTTTACTCTCCGTAGGGCACAGCCAATCAGAAGAGAGCATTACAGCACGCAAGAGTACACTAGTTTAAGAGAGAGAGAGAGAGAGAGAGAGAGACCAGGGAATTAGAGGGAAAGTGGAAAAGTCCTGGTATGAGCTCTGAGTAATCATCCCCAGGTGACTCGGTGGTGGTAGACAGTCCATCATGGCCACACCTCTAGTGTGGGAGTGTGTGTGTGCGTGTGAGTGTGTGTGTTTGTTTACAGTAGGTCTGATGCCCTTAGGAGTATCCATCAGGTATTTGTCTAGTATTACATCATCATACTGGTGTTACATCACCGCTCTGTCATCCAGGTGATGCAAAGTTAACTCATCGTCCCAGAAGCGCTCAGTGATTTCAGCTTTGTTAGCGTAGCTGCAGTGGTTTCCTGTTCCATGAAACCAAGTTATTACATAATAAGCAGAGCACTGGTACAGGGCATTCATCAGAATACACTGAATGGAACAGTAGTAGAGGCGTGCTCATCACACACACACACACACACACACACACACACACACACACACACACACCCATACACACACACACCCATGCACACACACACACACACCCATGCACACTACCTACCTGCACACACAAACACACATACACACACACACGCACACACATATACACACACACTACCTACCTGCACACACACACACACACATACACATACACACACTACCTACCTGGCTGGACACACACACACACACACACACACACACACACCCTACCTGCACACAAACACCCTACCTGCACACACGCAGACACACACACACACACACACACACACACACACACACACACACACACACACTCTTCCCAGTTACACAGCTGTTGTCCATGTGCATAGTACGAGAGAGGAGCCAGTTCCACACGATCACTGATCTCACTCCACTTTCAGTGGGACTGCCCTGAGATCGTTACGATTACAATCACACCACAAACACTAACCATGCGTGTGTGTGTGGGTGTGTGCTTGTGTGAATTACCGTAATACACAACAGACCAAACGGAGGGATTAGTTCAAGGGGTCTTGAGTCATGGCCGCCGAAGGTCGGTAACGAGTCTGGAGGCCTGACGTCAAAGTCCTGGCCACGCCCCCTCCCTGACGCCATGGAACACTTGTTCTTATGTAACACACACACACACACACACACCCAGTTTAATGGCACATTCTCACAGATGCGTGCGTGTGTGTTTGTGTAAAGTTGCAAATCCTTGCATCAACACTTACGTTTGCCATCTGCTAGAGCTTAGCACAGTGCATTTCAAAACAGCAACGCCATCAGCCAACATTTTCGTCCGATCTCCGAGCAGAGCTTCCGTTCACTCTTACAGCATGTCTTCGAATGGTGGCCTACATCGTTTTTTCATTTTGTTTCGAACAGAGGCGGTGACAACGCACAAGTCCGAAGTCTAAAATTGGTAGCGATACGACAGGACCACACCCGTAATCGCTATCCACACAAGCCCGCAGCGTGTCTGAGCAGCGCCCCTCGCACGCCCCCCGACTCCAGGTGCGTCGCCCCCCCCGGGGACAATAGGGTGGACAAAGCCCCCCTCGGCCGTCCGTAAGGTAAAGCCAGAGAGAGAGAGAGAGAGAGAGAGGAATCCTGGAGCAAACAGCTCAGGAGTTTGTTTGCTGTTGACATTTGGGTCCCGATGAGTGCTTTCCGCTCGGGACACTTCCTGTCCAGCTGACTTCTGCAAACAGCACGGGTCATCTCCCTCTCTCTGCGTTCCCTCACCCTTCTGGGCTCCGCCTCCTCCTCTCCCAACCTCACCCCCCCCCCCCCCTCTCCACCCCTCTCTCCTCCACCTCCTCTCTCCTACCCCCGCTCCTCTGGCCTGAACCTTCTCTCTCAACCCTGCCCCCCCCACCCCCGCCCCTCTCTCCTCCACCTCCTCTCTCCCTCCCCACCCTCCTCCCTCCTCCACCTCCTCTCTCCCTCCCTCCCCCCACCCCTCTCTCCTCCTCTGGCCTGTACCTCCTCTCTCAACCTCCCTAGTCTGTTGTTTGTTATTTGGACGTTAGCACACAAAACAGATACATCGCTTTCAAATTAAAACAAGATGACAAAATTGTTTGCGCTCTTCTTGAAATGTCCTGATCATATCTTTCATCAGGTGTATGAGCCTTTGAAATGTAACAAGGAAAAATGGAAGAAGGCTCACACACTGAAAAGAACAAAGGGAAAGTCCTCACGGAGGGATATGTTGCTTTCAAAGATCAGAATTATGACACCTGTGAGCAGAACCTTGGGTATCACAGGTACACAGGCTAACGCAGTGAAGCGTAGTGTTCGCCCCTACCTCCTGCAGAGCTGTGTGTGTGTGTGTGTGTGTGTGTGTGTGTGTTTGGCTGCGGGCTCAAACCGCAGCCCCTCTGCTTGCGGCCCTCACACACTCCTGGCCTGGGCGCTTCACACCTTGTTTTCATTGGTTACTGGGTCGTTAACAGATACCTGGGCTTGGCGTTATGTATGTGTGTGTGTATGTGTGGGGGGCGCCAGGGCATGGGGGGGGGCTGACGTGGGCCCGGAGGAGAGGGGTGTGTGTGTGGGTGTGTGTGTGTCCGTCCGCACCCTGGGAGGGGCTGACGTGGGCCCGGAGAAGGGGTGTGTGTGTGTGTGTGTGTGTGTATGGCACCAGGGCATGGGAGGGGCTGATGTGGGCCCGGAGAAGGTGTGTGTGTGTCTGTCCGCACCCTGCGAGGGGCTGACGTGGGCCCGGAGGAGGGGTGTGTGTGTGTGTGTGTCTGTCTGTCCGGAGGAGGGGTGTGTGTGTCCAGGGTCGCCCATGCGGGTCTCCAGCTCACGGCTGATGGCGGCTTTGAAGAGCCCTCAGTCCCTCGGCCCCGCCTTCCCAGCCTCGGCCCCGCCCTCCCAGCCTCAGCCCCGCCTTCCCAGCCCTCCCAGCACATCCCCAATCTCACTCTCATGAAATGAGCCCCTCCGGCCACTACAAACAGACGGAAAACTAGAAACCTCTGGAGCGGGGTGGTCGGGGGTCACGGCATCAGGGTCACTTATATAGCTTTTATCCAAAGCGCTTTACAATGGCATCTCATTCACCTATTCACACACACATACCAATGGCGGCAGCTGCCATGCAAGGTGCTAGCCTGCGCATTGGGAGCAATTTGGGGTTCAGTGTCTCACCCAAGGACACTTCGACATCTGGACAGGAGGAGGCGGGATTCGAACCACCGACCCTACGATCATTAGATGACCCGCTCTACCTCCTGAGCCACAGCTGCCTCACAGATAAACGGACTGGACTGTGACTGGCCGGTAAACACGGCCCGGCCGTTTGACGCCTAGCTACGGGCCAAAAGATGCATCAGTACGCAAACAGTTGCGCGCGTACACAACCAGGCACTCAAACACATGCGCAAGGGTTTAGACGACACATTCTTGGCTCTGGCACCGCTCAAACACATCCACATTTCTCGGTATGCACCGTGTACGGCGTTCGTCCGGCTCTGCAAACATCAACACATTAACTTGCCCCAAATCCTTAGAAGCATAAATAGTACGCACACACACACACACACACACATACAAACACACAAACATAAACGCACACACGTGCACGCACTCACTCACACACACGCACACACACACACACACACACACCCCTCAGCTGTAATCCCTCTCTCCAGGAGGCTCATAGCTGTGGTTACCCAGAACCATCTCTTAGGGCCCCCCCCCCTGGCCCTTGGCCCTCAGCTGGGATAAAGAGCATGGGTCATGAGTGTTGGGCGGCGCCTATGCAGAGACAGGTCTCTGGACACGGTTCACAGCTTTGTCCAGGGTTTATAACCGGCCCTTTAATTAACCCTTCCCGCTCCTCGCAGCAGGCATTAAAGGACCAGACAGAGCTGTGAGAGATTAACTCAGCCCATCCCAGCAGCCTCAACGCTGTCATCCCTCTGAAAGACATTCCTCTGACCTGAGGCTGACAGAGAGAGGACACCTTCAGTCAGCGGACGCACAACACACACACACACACACACAAATACGCACACACGCACACACACAAATAAACACACACATGCTCTTCTTAGCAGACAAACTAATACACTCACACATCATAAAGACATGCTTTCCCCACATATGGAGGGCATATATTTTTCCTTCGCTCTTGTTGTAGTTTCTCTCTCTCTCTCCCCCCCCCCCCCCCACACACACATACACACACACACACATACAATCAGGAAAATACAAACATACCTAAAAATTCTGAATTGCATGTCCTTCTTTCACAGGCCAAAACATGAACATATTCACTTCCTCCCTCCCTCTCCCCTCCTTCTCTCTTTCTTTCTCTTCTCTCTCTCTTTCTATTCCCTCTCTCCTCTCTCTCTCTCTTTCTCATTCTTCCTCTCTCTCTCTCCCACTTGAATCACAAACGCCCTGACTTCAACTCACCACTAATCAATGAAGTAGAATGCACATACACACAGACATACACACACACAATCTCTATCTGTTTCTGTGTTAAATACTTTAATGTGTGTGCACTGTACAGTAGGTGTGTGTGTGTTTGCATGTGTGTGTGTGTGTGTGTGTTTGTGTGTGGGTGGGTGTGTGTGTCGTGTGCATTTGCATGTCTGTTTGTGTGTGGGTGTGGATGTGTGTGTGTATATTGGTGAGTGTTTGTGTGTGGGTGTGGATGCGTGTGTTTGTGTGTGGAAGTGTGTGTGGGTGTAAGTGTGGATGTGTGTGTATGGGTTGGTGCTTGTGTATGGGTGTGGATGCTTGTGTTTGTGTGTGGAAGTATGTGTGTGTGGGTGTGTGTGTGAATGTGTGTGTGTGTGTGTGTGTGTTTGTGTGTGGGTGGGTGTGTGTGTCGTGTGCATTTGCATGTCTGTTTGTGTGTGGGTGTGGATGTGTGTGTGTATATTGGTGAGTGTTTGTGTGTGGGTGTGGATGCGTGTGTTTGTGTGTGGAAGTGTGTGTGGGTGTAAGTGTGGATGTGTGTGTATGGGTTGGTGCTTGTGTATGGGTGTGGATGCTTGTGTTTGTGTGTGGAAGTATGTGTGTGTGGGTGTGTGTGTGAATGTGTGTGTGTGTGTGTGTGTTTTTTTGTGGGTGTGGATGTGTGTGTGTGTGTGTTTGTTTGTTGGTGTGGAAGTGTGTGTGGGTTGGTGTGAGTGTGGATGTGTGTGCTTTTGTGGGTTTGGATGTGTGTGTGTGTGTGTGTGTGTGTGTGCATGTGTGTGTGCATCCATACTAAGTAACACAGAGCTGGAGTCAGAGCCAATTGCTGCTGCCAGACAAGAATCATCACATTGTTACTAAGCACAGGCAATTATATCATTTCCTAGATTTACTGCAGTTTTTTCCCATGGCTGCATTATTTTCTTCTTTCTCCAGAGTGAACTACATGTACTTTTCTTAAAAAAATAAATGAAAAAAGGAAGAAAAAATAAATGCAACAAAACATTAGAGAAAATCGACTGCAGTCTGGTGCTTTATAGATGTGACAATATTCCTATTACAAAATTGTGAAAGTGGACCCTGCGAAAGCAATAAGAGGAATTTATTTTCCCAGTCACGTTTTAGATGAGAGACTTAATCAACTATGACACGAGAGAACATCATCCATTCTAAACAGCTAGTAACTGATTTTATTTGCTTCTGCCGTTTTTTGATTTAAGCATAAATCAGTCATTGTTTTTGGTTTTCCACTCACATAAAAAAAAAAATTTTCAGAGGGTATAAATCAGTGAGAGAGAGAGAGAGAGAGATTAGAGGAGAGAGGGCGAGAGAGAGAGGAGAGAGAGAGGAGAGGCTTTGCTTTGTGCTTTGTCTCGTTGTTTGCTGTTGTTTGTTTGTTATTGCTTGCTGCTGTTGTGTTTTATTGTTTTCATATTGATTTGTGTATCTTATTTATCTTGTACAGCACTTTGGTCAGCCAAGGCTGTGTTTTTAAATGTGCTTTAAAGATAAACTTCACTTGACTTGATTGAGGAGAGAGAGACAGACAGACAGACAGACAGACAGAGAGAGAGAGAGAGAAAGAGAGAGACAGACAGACAGAGAGAGGCGCCGGGCAACGTGTGGAGAGACAGGAGGAGAGACGCTCGGCTGCTCTCTAATGGTCTGGTACTTCCACTCCCCAGAGCCGGCCCTATATTTATACTGACGAATGTAAGAACACTCACGGCCTGTATAATGACTTTATCTAAGCCTCTGCGTCCTTCGCTCCTATTTATACTTAAAGATGAATGCAGCCCAGTGGTAAATGTACATGTAACATGAATGTACTGTACTGCTCTTCCTCTGCCCTGCCTACACACTTATATACCGTGTAATGTTCTAAATGAAAAAGTACATCTTGAAACCGTGGTGCCGGCTGCACAGGCAGAGTCGTTAGCGTGGACAGCGAATGGTTGTTTGTGCTTACTGGACGTAAATAAACGCTGGTAGAATGTAGGTGCCCTTTTTAGGCAATGAAGATGGATAGGTGATAACTGGACTGATAAATAACAGCCTCTAACTGTTCTGCCAAAAAGAACATGAGGAATCAATTTGCTCTGAAGTTTGGGTAAACAAACGGTGTGTGTGGGTCAAACAAATGGCCAGCTGTCCATTGAGACGCAGTTTGTGGGTGTGTGCGTGTGTGTGTGTGGCCTCTTGCTGGAGTAAATAAAGCCGTGGTCGTGATTTCACACCCCTTTGCATCCAGTGTCGAGCAGACAGGCCGTCTTTCTCACCGGGACCCCCCAAACACACCTCCCGACCCCACCCCGGCCCTCCCCAGCGAAACCGAAACAATAGGGGTCAAGAGGCCGAAGGTTCAAGGGTCAGACAGGGTCATGCGCTCAATGACCAGTTAGTAGCGCTCCAGCCCTCGACATCCTAACATATCCCCGGTAAGCTGAAAGTGAGGTGGATTTAGGGAGGGGGCAGTGAAGGGTTGGAACTCGAGGGGAAGAAGACATTTTAAGACACGGTAGGATGAATGGAAAAACCATTAAAAGAAGGATGTTGGAGAGGAGAGGAGGGTGTCCAGGGAGACACGGCGCGGGTCAGTGCCAATGAGGACACAAGACCCCTGTCGGTGGCCGTTCAATCAATAAAGCTGTCAGTCAACCGATCAATGTCAGCCACACACGCAAGACATCGATCACGCCGCCACTGAATCGAACGAGTGGAGATGCACGTTGAATAGCAACAGAGTGAAACGGATGGATTGATGTCTAGAGTACACGCTGCAATGTGTGCGTGTGTGTGTGCGTGTGTGTGTGTGCATGTGTGT